>NC_030438.2:6217500-6440000 GCF_001660625.3 Ictalurus punctatus | reverse complement strand
TTCACTTAATGTTCACACCAAACATCAGAATTAAGAAGAAATGTGATCTCAGTGACTTTTACAGTGGCGGGGTTGTTAGTACCAGATGGGTTTTCAGAAACTGCTGATCTCCTCCTGTTTTCACACACAGCAATCTCTAGCGTTTACACAGAATGGTGTGAAGAACAACAACAAAAAAAAACCCAGTAAGAGACATTTCTGTGAACAGAAAACGCCTTGTTGATGGGAGACGTCACAGGAGAATGACCAAACTGGTTCAAGCTGACGGGACGGCTACAGTAACTCAAATTATAATGATAATGAGTCGTTATTGGTCACATATACATTACAGCAGAGTGAAATTCTTTTCTTCGCATACCCCAGCATGTTAGGAAGTTGGGGTCAGAGTGCAGGGTCAGACATGATACAGCACCCCTGGAGCAGAGAGGGTTAAGGGCCTTGCACAAGGGCCCAACAGTGACAGCTTGGCAGTGCTGGGGCATGAACCCCCGAACTTCCCAGTAATCCAGAGCCTTAACCGCCAAACCACCACTGCCCCTCTACCACTCAATCACAGAGGTAAAGCAGAAAAGCATCTCAGAACACGCTGATGGCCTAAAACAGCAGAAAGCAGATCAGGCTCAACTCCTGTCAACTAAGAACAGGAATCCGAGTCTTCAGTGGGCACGGGGTCACCCGAACTGGACAACTGAAGATTGGAAAAACATCACCACATCGTCTTTTTCCATTCTTCAGCTGTCCCTATTAAAGTGGCCGGTTATCATTCTTAGACAGATTTCAATACAGCCTTATGGATGAAACTTGTTCCAAATAAAAGTTAATGCCGTGTACACATTTACTTCATTTTACACATTTATTTATTTATTCATTACGTATTGAATAAGATTACACATG
The DNA here is from genome assembly GCF_001660625.3 of Ictalurus punctatus. NCBI lineage: Eukaryota > Metazoa > Chordata > Actinopteri > Siluriformes > Ictaluridae > Ictalurus > Ictalurus punctatus. The sequence goes on along the minus strand of NC_030438.2, from coordinate 6,439,106 downwards.
TATGGGTCGCATACAAAAACGACTTTTTTTTTTTTGCCTGAAGGTACTGTTTTGTCAAAAATAGCCAGGGCAGTTTATTAGATAATCTCTGATTAGCATAAACATAGCCCGAGAGCATATTTCTTTAATAAGATGAACACCCGCTCAACAGAAACATAATCCACTATTGCTGCGCTAATCAAATGTCAGTCATTGCCAAGTCTCCAAGTGTACTCACGAGGCTCCCAGTCAAATCAACTGCTGCCTAAATGACGACGACCTTTTATTAGATTCCCAGTTCATTAAAGTGCACCTATTAATGTTTTTCGAATATTACATTTCATGTAGCGTGTTATAGAGCTGTTTGAGAATGTAAAAAGTCTGCAAAAAATTTAAAAAATCAAAACGCACGACAAACGGAGTTAACGACTCCCGAAAGAAGGAACCGATTATGAACAGCTGAAACGAGTCGTTAGTGATTCCAGACTTTACTTCCTGTACTAACCTACGTAGGTTTGTAACAAAAAGCCCCGCCTCTGGTCTTCATCGCTGACAGAGATAAACCAATCACAACAGACTGGGACGTCTGACCAATCAGAGCAGAGTATGCTCTCTGAAAGGAGGAGTTTAGAACGAATCCTTTAGAACGGATCATTTAACGCGTTGTTTGTGACACTGGGGGGAAAAAAGGTAATGCTGCAGTTTAAATTACGAGCACGTTAAAGGGTTTTTGGACCTCGGATGCATGTAAATATATTGCATGAGACCTTTAAAACAAAATTAGACACGTTTCAAAACCATAATAGATGCCTTTAATGTAATAAAAGAAATAAGAATGCTCAAACTGTCGAAAACTAACAGGAAGCAAGACTTGCAAGTGGCCAGATATGGATGTGTTTATCTTGTTTTGTTTTTCTTCAATATGATTTTGATTTTAATAATAAAATGAGCATTCAGCACAGTTTTTCCCATTTCATATATAAATCTCTCATCAAGATATTAAACGATGGACCTCTCTGATCAAGCTGGACATAAACTAATGTATTCGGAAATCGCTCACAGGAGCATTTTCACAAGAAATGTGGTACTCGTGAAAAACCAGTTAGCTTCCGAGTGAGTGCAATTCCATGTCTAGGAAATGTGGAGAGAAAATGAATTTAGTCGGTGTCTTGTTCATCACCTCACACTTTTAAAAGCCGCACACGAGGTGTGTCAGGCTACAGCTGAAACTAAACTGCAGTGTGGTAGATCTCCAGATCTCACGGTTAGGCATCCTTGCAGTGTACATGATTGAATTCTACTGGAACATAATCGTGTTTGCGCAACATTCCCAGAACAAGGTTTATTTATCAGAGAATGACTGTCTTCCTTCTGCTGTCTTGCTTCCTAGTGAAATGATTATATATTCCAGTGCATAAACTAATCAGAGCTAATATGTCCGTCCGTATCAAAATGCACACTACGACGTAGCTGCCAAGAACAGGACGTCCTTCCAAAATTTAAAAAAGACAAGACAAAAACTTACCAGGGAGTCTGCCAAGAGACCAACAGCAACATTGAATTCTTACCTGCATTTGGTTCATATAGCCTGAGTGTAAGTGTGGTGCAACTCAAACAACATGAAAAAAAAATTATAAATACCATTTTGGCCTGTTCTCACGGTGGATAAAGTACAATAACCAGGAGTCTGGTAACTTGTCACCTTCTTATCTGATTCTTAAAACAAATCCATCATTGCTACCTGTATGGTCTCCTTTTTCTGCACAGGCTCCTGGGTAATGTAGTCTACTGGGAGGTCGTCAGCGTCCACGCCCACAGCTACGTCTACGGTTTCCCGGAGCGAAAGTTGGCTGCTGCCGCAGTTTCTGTAGAGCTGCAGCAGGTCAGGAGGTTTCGGAATGTTCAAACCCACGTCATCCCACAACTCAAAATCCTACGCACACAACAAACAGGAACACACACACACTTTTGATGTTATGAAGATTGCAGTAACATTGCGAGTGCATAAAGTATGACATACATACATACACATATATAACATATATACATTCTAAACGTTTAACATCCTGATCATTAAATTTTAAAAATAATTGAAAAAAAACCCAGAACTAATATGGCACTTTCATTACACACAGTTCGACTCAAGTATGTGACTTGTGATGGCACCAAGACTAATTTAGAGGTTTAACAGTAACAGAAGATGAATCCTTACGCAATCACAACTTAAACTTTTTTATTTATTTATTTTTTAAATCTGTAAATAATTTTGCTATCAATATTACCCAGGTCCATCTTATAATACTACAAAACAGCAAATAATTCAGGGGGGGGGGGGGGGGATACTTATGCAAAGCCCTTCAGACTATTGTGCCTAGGTACATAAATAAGCTTTACTAAACATTACCTGATCATCATTTTCATCAGAGAAGGTGATGGATGACAGCTTGCATTCATTTTTTAATAAATACTCGTTCACTAAAAAATTTAAGGCCCGTTTCTCCAGGGGGCGGATGGGTTCCTAGGGTGGAAAAATATCAGTTAGACGTGCTGAATTGCTTGTGAGGTTTGAGGATTTTTTTTTTTAAAGCAAAAAGTAATAAAATTTGGCTTAACGTTAATCCTTTCAATATTGATAGAAGAGAGGCTGACCTGAATTTCAGGACTGGATTTGAAGTTTTTGCGCTCTTGGGAGGGGATTTCACACTCTAAGCGTGAAAGAGAGAGAGACAGAGAGAGACAGAGAGAGAAAGACAATTGGCATGTGAATGAACACACTGCCCTCAGGAGCGAGTCAAGCTCCTACAGCAGTAAGCACCGAAGTGTGTGAGAAGTTGTAAAGTACGCCACCTGCAGCCTGAGTCAGGTTGGTGCGCAGAGCCTGAATGGTCTCCTTGGCTTTCCGTAATTCAAACTCCAGAACTGGGCCGAGGGAGGGGGTGGGTCACCACACGCAAACACACACACACACACACACACACACACACACACACACACACACACACACACACACACAAGCATCCAACCAAGAGAAAGGCACAACCAAAAGAACAAAGTATGGCAATGAAAAACAGATGAAGAAAGAAATAAAATACAAGATTTGTAAGAAAAAAAAAGGCAGAACCGAAACAGGGACATGCACACTATGGATCTAATGAACGCATGCAGCAGAGATTGCTGGGACAGCTGGCAAAATTTCACACGCAGCACTTTATTTATTTATTTTTATAATAAATGTTATTTTTAATGATTCAACTATCTGCTGTCTGACCCAGGATTTTTACAGAACTAGAAAGTCAAATGGGAAGAAAAAAGAAAAAAAGGAAAAGAAAAAAAAAAACAAAAACAAAAACAAAAAAAACAAAAAAAAAAAAAAAAAAAAACACACTTTCATAGTATCCACTTTGCTAGTGATGTTTTGAAATAAGAACGCCACCATCATAGCCATTTACCACCAAATCGTGCTGATGCCTATGCTGGAACCTTTCTGCACGGTTCTACTACCAGTTTCTTTTCCCAAGAAGCAATGAGATCAGAAGCTCAAGTGTCTCCAGTTAGTCACGTGACCGTCATTAAATTACGACGTGTGCCGTGAGGGAGGGTCTAAAAGCAACTGCTGCTGCAAAAAAAAAAAAAAGTAAACAAAATGAATACTGCAACTTTTCTTACAGCGGCTACACTCTGTATAAAAAGCTAAAAGCATTGTAAAAATATATAAATGTGTACTTCCTGTCAATTGCGATACGTAAACAAAGTTAACGTTTAGTTGAATAAGCCTAGTTGTAGGGCTTGTAACTAAAAGGTAAGTAACTGACAAAACTGAACAGCAACCACACTTAACTTTTAATCATTAATGATTAGTTTATAAATAAGACAATTCAAAGTGGGTACCAGGCCCTCCAGGATTTCGTGATTTTGCCATCAGAGAAATGAACGCAAAAATCGAGCAATCTCCTCAATATTCGAAGGAGCTTGCAATTTTTCAGTATTACTGCAGATTTTCTGCAGATTCGGGCCGAGACGCGTCATGTGACATCACGACACCAAAGCCAAAAGCCCTCTTCGATTCACGTCCGTTGAACACGAGTACAGCTAAAAATGTCTCATTTACCAACAAATATCACTGCGAAAGACAATTTTGTGCAAGTGCAATTTCAGCACTTCAAGTAGTTTTCTGCAAAAAAACAACAACAACAACAACAAAAAAAAACAACCTCCCAATAGAACTCCACGAAACCCGGTACAGACTGGGTTACGTTTTGATTCGTAATGACTATTAATATGACCACTTTTCATTAGAGCCCCAGTCGCTGAAGAGGCGGGACTTGTTTTGAATTGAAGCAGATAACAAACAAACAGTTCCTCCATCCAATCGTCTTTAAAAATTCTGTTTACATCGGCGGAGAAAAGAAAAAAAAGCCGAACAAGCCATCATGACTTCACAAATCAGATCAGATATTCAGGGTAAAAGTTGTTTTTTTTTTAATCTAATCTAAAGACTGTGAAAACTTTCTTTTGTTGATGAACTACCTTATAAGCGATTCACTGCACAAGCTGCAATGGACGATCTGCTACAGTACCCATGACTGTTCATGTTTAAAAAAAAACCCAGAGTCGTTGAAATATGACCGGTATTTTTCCTGCTGCAGTATTTTCTAGCTCTCAGTTCTAGGACTCAGTTCTGAAATACTCTACTAGGACCTCATCCGAACTGCAGTCCACCAGTTGATGACCCCTACAGTTTAGGAAACTTTGGATAGTAAAATATGGTCCATAATGACACAAGTACTACTTGTAAAATCCTACACGACTACTGCTGTATACACCATTCATTTGTAAACGTCCACATTCGGTTACGTAACAATCCAGCTCTAAATCCAATCAAAACCTGGGTCACTTCTTAAAAAAAAAGTTTCAGCACCAGCACCGTGTCGGTGGAAATGGGGTATGTGAAGGGCATGACACTAGCACAAATTGACAAAAGTCAACTCTTCCAACTTCTCACTTCTTTGTTAAACGGTTCAATTAAACCAAAAAAAATAAAAATAAAAAATAACTTGGTCTTCCTATGACTCAAAGTCCTATACACATCGATCAATACCGTGCATTTAATTATAAGCAACGTAGCATCGAACATTTTCCCGATATGATATGTAATATCTGCCGGAGCCTGCAGCAATCTTGCTACAGCAGCCTTTTCTGAGAAAAAGCACTGGGAGAAGAAGCATGAAGAGGAGAAGACACTTGGCATACCTGTGCACTGGAGATCTGCAGAGAACGCCCAATGCCTGGATTAAAAGCTACAGCTAAAGCTTCCTCAAACCAGTACTTACTTCAAGATTGTACTAAAGAACCTATTACAAAAGCTAGATGGGCTGGAGCTATGTGGACGAGAGAGAGAGAGAGAGAGAGAGAGAGAGAGAGAGAGAGAGAGAGAGAAATACGACTAGGACCAGGAAGAATTCCTCTGCAGATCAGGAGAGCACAGGATGCAGACTGAACGAATGGCAAAACTTAAAAGCAAGCAAAAATAAGTGGCAAGTCTGGATGGTTCAACACAGCAAGGAGGGGGGAGGGAGGGGGGGGGGGGGGGCAAAAACTGGTGTTGGGACTCATCAGAAAGCCAGAAAACCCCAGGTCAGACAGCCAGGGCTGTTGGATTCGGAGAATTGGCTGCAAGTGTCCAATCGTGACTTTGACAATAGACAGGCTTTCTCTGCTGCAAGGTTCCTAAATCCCTCGACTTAGCGATGACAAACTAGAGTTCTACGTACACAATTTTTACTAGGAAAAATATACAATTGTTATTTGCTATACAGTAAGTATGAAAATTAGAGTTTTGGTCGAATCATAAAAAAATAGGCCACATTTAAAGAATAATTAACAATTATTTAAACAACACTCTAAAATTGGATCTGCTTATACAATACAACAGAATACTCGCTCTGAGATGTGGAAAAAAAAAAAGTGTGTATAGAAATACTAAATAATACTGAGACAAAGCTCACAAGTCGCCCTCCATCTCAGTACGTTTCTGCTACACCCCTATCAGGCCTCATGTCCTGATCAGATGATCAGTTACTGTGCCATTGGAGAACATTTTCTCATAAATCAAGCATATGTCAGTCTGGCTCAGTTGTAATCCTTGGCCTTTTATCAAGACCTTAATTAAGAAAAAGCACAGCAAAAACTAGCCAAGTGTTTGTTAAAGAACAACTGCAAGGCAGCGCAAGAGTTATAAACTGCTGATAAAAAACAAAATAAGAAGCAGGATTAATTATAACAGCACAGAGCTCAATAACAGCACATCGTTCGGTGTGTATTTGCTGTATTGAGTTGTCCTATCGTTCTAGTGAAGCTGTAGTCTTTGTACATTGCTCTGGTCTTACGCAAGATTTGCACAATGTGTAGTGAACTGAAGCGATCCTGGAGGCTCCATATTTCCTCCCACTGTATACCTAAGCCTGTCATGGTTATTATATAAAAATCGCTAGACTGCACAAACAAATGCTGCATACACATATTTAGTTGGTTATTATTATGACTATCGTTCTGTTACAAGAAAACAAATATTGTAATAGATACTGATTACCGTAAAAGCGCCTTCACCTATTATAACAATACGATATTTTTTGCCTAATATGGAGAGCGCGAGAATATAAAATTGGCTTCATTATTACCAGGTAGATTACAAGTTAAACACGTCACCCATAGAAGGAGGAACCTAACCAGTAAAAGTGTTGATCGAGCAATATTCTGTGAATTTAATTATCTTATTAGAACGTTTTCATTGGAATTTTTGGCCCCTCCATGGGTTCGGCCTGCTCATCATCTTCAAAGAATAAGTACATTGTGCTGAATGAGGCTCGAGCTGAAAGCGTTCAGTGAAGCACGCCGCTGTCGGCCTCATCATCATTCAGAACAACTGAGCACCACGTGGACGCTGCTGTGACCAAGAACGGAGAAGCACTAATGTTCCCTGCAGGTCTTGCAAAGATGTTTTAAAGTGACTATAACAGTAATATCGGATGCGGACTTCATGGACAACTCCGAATAAAAGAAAAAAACAGTAAATATCTTAAAAAGGGTTGCCAGGGTTGACATTTCTGGATGATGAACAACCCTTGAGACCTCTTTTGATGGCTTTTGATGAGCACAGTGTCCTGCCCTATTGCACTTGTTCCCTTACGCACTACACTTACCTGCCACCCTGTCGTCCGACTCCCTGTTCCCGTCGTCCGAGTACCGCGTGAAATCCAACGAGTCCAGCGTGCTGATGCTGCCAGCCCGATCTGCAAAGGAGGAAAAATCAGTTACATCAGCATCTCTCTCACTCCTCCAGTCTAAATGTCGTCATCTACGTTCATAATCTAAAAACAATTCATCAAACATAATTTAGCCCTTATGCCAAATGTAGTCAGTCAACAAAAATATATATATTTGCTGTCCTGTGTTTGCTTCGTTAGTTCTCCAGTATAGCTACGTGACTAAGGTAGCTAAGAAGTAAGGAACGTCGATCCCACCCAAAATATGTTTCATAAATAAAAACTATATACCTCATATATTTATATAATTGCTTCAGATAACACATTTAGGAGTGCAAAGGATGCCAAGTTGTGCCAAATAAGATAAGATTTCAGTAAGTGTGCTAAGTGTGTGTCCTAATCCATAACAATATGTCTGTGTGACATTACCAGTGAAGTGGATGCGATATGAGGCAGATATTTACAGAAAATTATTTTGGGTGAAAAACTTCCATTGGGGAAAGAAATGAAATGAAATGAGATGGACTCTGATTATGAAAGTGGACATAAATGCACACACTACTGAATTTACCACAGCAGTGATAAGGAAGAGTTGTTGCCTTAGTATCGTAGTGTTGGCAAATCTATGTGTAGGTGTGACCTGAATAGCAATATCAGCTGGCATATCAGCTAGTAGCACCATGCAATTCTGTCTCTGGGTGTTATTGTAATGCACTACTCCCAAAATCTAAAACCTACATATCATTGTATTAAACAGTAGAGTAGAGTTTGGATATAGACCTAAATCAGCATCTCAAGATCATATTACATTATACACTGAATAGCGCAGAATAGCTTCCATGTGTCAGAACAGGCACAGGTATTAAAACCCAAAACATGCAATATTATATTCAGATATAAAAGATAATATCTGATATGACTGAATGCAAAAAGCATCCACATTTCAATTTCCAGCGGTTTAAGTATGCTATCCTGGTGTTAATAGTACTTCACAACTCAGGAAATATCTCAGTGTGAACACACTACTCAAAATAAAAGTACATGACGTATACCATTTGAGACACATCCCTGGCTTAGTCATCTACTTGCGCTACTGAAAACATGAACATTTCCACTAATCTATATCAAACATTACAAATGATAGATAGATATACAGGATACTATGAACCAGTGGTTCGCAAAGTTATTTTAGCTTTTGCGGAGAGTAACTGTCACTATACCTCCTGTTTAGCCTGGTAGCTCGTTCACAAAAGTTCAGTTCATATGAAAATATGAATTCAAAACTCATATTAAAGTGCACCTATTATGTTTTCTCAAATATTTAATTTAATGTAGCGTGTTATAGAGCTGATTGTGAATGTAAAAAGTCTGCAAAGTTTCAAAAGTCAAAGCACACGACAGACAGAGTTATTGACTCCCGAAAGAAGGAACCGATACTGAACAGCTGAAACGAGTCATTAGTGATTGCAGAATTTACTTCCTGTACAAACCTACGTAAGTTTGTAACAAAAAAAACAAAAAAAAAACGCTCTGGTCTTCATAGGCTGCTCACTGACAGCGGTAGACCAATCACAACAGACTGGGACATCTAACCAATCAGATTAGCGTATACTCTCTTAAAGGAGGAGTTTAGAATGAATCTTTTCATTCTAAAAGATTGAATGAAATGGGGGGGGGGGGGGGGGTGTTAAATTATGAGCACATTAAAGTGTTGTTTTTTTTGTTTTTGTTTTTTACCTTAGATGCATGTAAATCTACTGTATGAGATTTTTTAAAACAAAATTAAACACATTTCAAGACCATAATAGGTGCACAAGCATCCATTGTGTCATGCCTCTTGTCCTCTTGTGCATCTTTTATGAGAAGAGAAACAGTTGTATACAGTATTATGGAAATAATACAACATCATGAAATCTCTTGAGACAGGGCTTTATTCAGACAGTGACTGACGTAGCCTTGTTCCTGCTATATTTGAACGTTACATGTGAAAATAGTGACTGACCTATACATTTCAACTGTTAAGCCCCAATTATCAAAAATGAACAACCAAGAGTGTACTTCCTTTAGCTTTTGGTCAGACTTCCTGTCAGGTTTACTCAAGTTAACTAACTTGAAAAAATTTTTCACTTTGATATATGAATGAGGCCATATCAAGCATTTCTGAGTAGACGTAGTTTTATGCATTCAAAACATTTTCTAAAATGCCCTGTCAAGTTAGCTTATTACGGCCAGCTAGCTAGCATCAGCAGTGATGATTATAAACATTTATGAATATAACTTGTCCTTTCACAGTTACTGTCAGGTTAGCTTACGTTATCCTGTTGACAATCAATAAAGATTAGGAACATTTATGAATGTTATACGTACAAATTTCTCTCAGAAATCCTGTCAGGCTAGCTCAGATTATCTAGCTGGCTAACATTTATAGTGAATAACTGGAGCATTTAAAAATATGGCTTAAAATTTCTCTCAGAAATCCTGTCAAGCTGGCTCGGGTTATCTAGCTGGCTAACATTTACAGTGAGTAACTGAAGCATTTAAAAATATGGCTTAAAATTTCTCTCAGAAATCCTGTCAGGCTAGCTCAGGATTATCTAGTTGCCAAATATTTATAGTGAATACCTGAAGCATTTAAAAATATGGCTTAAAATTTCTCTCAGAAATCCTAATAGCCTAGCTCGGGATATCTAGTTGCCAAACATTTATAGTGAATACCTGAAGCATTTAAAAATATGGCTTAAAATTTCTCTCAGAAATCCTAATAGGCTAGCTCGGGTTATCTAGCTGGCTAATATTTACAGTGAATAATATGAACATTTAAGCATATGTCTTCCAATGGTTATCACAGTTACCATAACAGTCTTGCTATTTGGTATTTAGTTCTGAATGTAGCTAGATTGTCACCTAGCATTATTAGATTTTAGACTATTTCTTTAGCTAACATCCATCCCTGAAACATTCCACTGAACATTCCACTGATAAACTGAACTCATTTTAAAGTCAAAACAAGATCATGTCAGTGGAAAAAGTGGCAGATCACGAATACACATAGTCTGACACTTCCTATCTGAATTTGGCCACTGAGTGATGTGATGACTTTAGCAGTTCAGGGACACAAGGAAGAAAATCGAAGATAGGACTGTGAAGTAAAACGCAATACACGTAAATCACTTCCAGATACAAGTTAACGTGTGTGAAATGGGCGAATTATGTCCTTTAATTTGCTATTCAGGTCTGGGTCAAATTCATAAACAGCTGATAAATATACCAACTAATGAGAAAACACTAACAGCTTTGCTTATGCTCGATGTAACAACAGTGTTAGCAGTGTAAAAGAAATAAAGGACCTTTATACCACACATTAGTTTAAGTTGGGTAAGAAAGCAGGTGTGAGTCATAATTGTAAATCACTTGTACAAATTAAGGATGCACTAGGGCTTGGCAACATGACAATAGCTATACAATAATACTGATATCGTGATACCTTATGCCATAATATACTTTTCTGTGATATTGCAGAATCCTATAAAAACAAATTTAAATAGCAGTGGATTGGAAACAGCTGATTTCATGTTAGAATTTATTAAAATGACATTAAAATAATAATAATAATAATAATAATAATAATAATAATAATAATAATAATAATAAATTTCTATTCATAGACATAAAAGTTGTTGTTTTTTTGTAACATTACTGTTTTACTGGCATTTGGTTTGCAAACCATATACTGTATTGCGATACACATGAGCAAGTATCATAAAACAAAAAAAATAAAATGCCTGCATGTATCGTGATTAGATATGTGTCATATCACCCATATCCAAAGCTGAGAAAGAAAACCTGAACCAGTACTACACTGACTGAACAACCCAGAAGACTACGACACCCAGAATCCAAATCTCCCTCAGTCCCACAGGTGGACCTCTGCCAAGATGACCGTAAAAGCTCATTAACCATCATAGAGGGCTGAAAATTTTGCTCCTGACTATGTGCGACCATGTGTGCGTGTGCCATTCAACATGGTACGATTCAGCCATGAAAGAGCAGGAGGAGGGGAGAACGCAAGAAGAGACGAGCCTGCTTTGATGACTACCACACAGATGCTCTGCACAAATGATCCAATTAGGACACACATTATGCTCCCAGCATTCGTTCAGCCGAGCTGCAAATCCCCATCTAATAATACTGCAGATTTTAACCTGTTTGTCAAACCAACATCTCTGTCCTTTATCTGCTATAGTGGAATTAAATGTGTCATATTTTAGTATATTGTGACATATATATATATACATTTTTTAAAGGACATAACAGGATTAAAACACTGTAATTGTTTACATGGTGAGGTTTTTCGAAGGAGTCTCCAGTTTCAGCTCTTTGTAATAGTTTCTATAGTTTGTAATTGTATCTTATTAACTTTTTTCTTAGGAGAGGCTGGTGAAAGAACGACAGTTCATAGCCATTATAATACAAGTGATAACGAGAACTAGCTTGTTTTTTCAAAAGCATTCTTTAAGAAATTAGACCCAGTTAGGTGAACATTACTTACTGGGTATTTCGAAGACAAAACTGTATTTTAGTATTTAGGAGATCAGTGTTTATTTGTTATACAGTGTTTATTTGTTAGGATGCTATGCAATCACAGTGACTAGTGATGACTTTCACGAACCGCAAATCGTGATACAACATACAAGTTGTGTGAAATTTCTCGAGAAAACAAAAATCATTCCTGTTCAGATCTTTAACTGCATAATAAGCAGATAGTTAGATAAGGTAAGGTAGTTAGGTACTTTAGCTAGCTACTATTAAGGCTTTTACTTAATAGTACAGTCAGTAGTGTCATTTAGCTGACTCTGTTATCCAAAGCAAGGCAACGGGTTTAGATCCTAGCCTAATCACATCTAACGTGATTCAGAAATATATGTAACAAATCCACATTTGTTCAGCAGATACACTTCTCATGGCAAAAGCAATTATTTATCTACATTTATTCTACAATTATTGTATTGTTCATTTTTAAAAACCGTTCCAACTCTAAGTGACATTTTGGCAGATATTTCCTCCACACAAAAGAAGTGCGGCTGCGAGTGCAAGCCATCTGCTCCTCCTTAGCAGGATGTCAGCCTCACAGGAAGATGGCATGCGTTAGTAACAATAAAAGTGAAAAGATCCTGGCTTCAGTGCACAAAGCACACACAGGGCAAATTAGAAGAGCAAATATTCGGCCACTCTGGCCCCATAACAGATTGGTGGTGCAGTCCAGCTGTACCAGCTGTAGTAGTGCACAGCTAACAGTAGTGACGGGTAGTAAAGCTGAGAAGACAACCTATGGTGGTGAACTAACCTATATGTTCGATGGGAAGTTATTTGACCAGCTAATGCTACTTGATAAGATAACAACACAATTTTGTGGTGCACTATATGTCCAGTACGGACAGAGCCAGATAATGCTTATGACAATGGTCATAGTCGAGAAAACCATCTTTGTACTGAATCATAAGCCCAAATGAGGAATCACTTGGGCATCTAATGCTAGTAACAGCCTAGAAGACATGTCATGATGTATAAAAAAAATGTATATAGTCCTCTTAGCTAGCAACCCAGTCAAGAGGACTATAGTCTGCCATGCACTATATGCACAATAGGATGCCATTTGTGTAGCTAACGCTTGTTAAAAAGTAGCATAGCTGAGATGTAGTCTAAGCAGTGCACTTTATGTCCAGTGTGGAGTCATTTGAGCAGCTTATACTAGTGACACAGTGTAACACAACTGACAGTTTAACAATGCTGACACAGTGTAACACAACGCTGACACAGTGTAACACAACGCTGACACAGTGTAACACCGCTGACAGTTTAATAGCATTGGCACAGTGTAATACCGCCGACACAGCGCAACACAGCTGACAGTTTAACAGCACTGACACAGCGTAACACCGCCAACACAGTGTAACACCACTTACAGTTTAATAGCGTTGGAAGAGTTTAACACTGCCAACAGAGTAACATGGCCGACAGTTTAACAGCACTTACACAGTGCAACACGGCGACAGTTTAACAGCACTTACACAGTGCAACACAGCCGACAGTTTAACAGCACTTACACAGTGCGACACAGCCGACAGTTTAACAGCACTTACACAGTGCGACACGGCCGACAGTTTAACAGCACTTACACAGTGCGACACGGCCGACAGTTTAACAGCACTTACACAGTGCGACACGGCCGACAGTTTAACAGCACTTACACAGTGCGACACGGCCGACAGTTTAACAGCACTTACACAGTGCGACACGGCCGACAGTTTAACAGCACTTACACAGTGCGACACGGCCGACAGTTTAACAGCACTTACACAGTGCGACACGGCCGACAGTTTAACAGCACTTACACAGTGCGACACGGCCGACAGTTTAACAGCACTTACACAGTGCGACACGGCCGACAGTTTAACAGCACTTACACAGTGCGACACGGCCGACAGTTTAACAGCACTTACACAGTGCGACACGGCCGACAGTTTAACAGCACTTACACAGTGCGACACAGCCGACAGTTTAACAGCACTTACACAGTGCAACACGGCGACAGTTTAACAGCACTTACACAGTGCGACACGGCCGACAGTTTAACAGCACTTACACAGTGTGACACGGCGACAGTTTAACAGCACTTACACAGTGTGACACGGCGACAGTTTAACAGCACTTACACAGTGTGACACGGCGACAGTTTAACAGCACTTACACAGTGTGACACGGCGACAGTTTAACAGCACTTACACAGTGTGACACGGCGACAGTTTAACAGCACTTACACAGTGTGACACGGCGACAGTTTAACAGCACTTACACAGTGTGACACGGCGACAGTTTAACAGCACTTACACAGTGTGACACGGCCGACAGTTTAACAGCACTTACACAGTGTAACACAGCCGACAGTTTAACAGCACCGACAGTGTAACACAGCCGACAGTTTAGCAGCACTGACAGTGTAACACAGCCGACAGTTTAGCAGCACTGACAGTGTGACACAGCCGACAGTTTTAAATCACTCACACAGTGAAACAGCACTTACACGGTGTCAAACCGATCACACTGTATAGGCCTACCTCAACCTACTGTACACACAGTGTAACAAGAAAGACAAGCTATAACACAGTAGACACAACGTAACTATGCTGACGCAGTGACAGTGTAACACAGGGTAATACAGCTGACTGGGTGTAATATAGTGTAACACCGCTGACACAGCTGAGGCCTAAAAACCACGTAGCACACCACACAGAGGAGCACACGATGTCATGCACTATATGTCCACTTTATGTAGAGTCATTTGGGTGGCAGACTCAAAAAATTTGTGACAAGCATCGCATGATTTATTTGCATCTCATTTCCTTCTCCTGCAGGAACAGCTATGTCACCGGCTGATGAGGTCACTTCCTAGAAACCACCAGAACAGTAAGGAATAGTAGAGATTTTATGATGAAACTAATTTTGTGTTTTTTTTTTGTTTTTTTTAAACACTAGAAAGCTCACAGAGTGATTCAACTGATCACACACACACACACACACACACACACACACACACACACACACACACACACATACCCTTTCCCAGCATACGAGGGAATGATTGGCATCATTTTATTATATTACAGAAAGACACAGTATTCTATAGCGTCACACAATTTGTAACGACTGCTAAGTCACTTAAACCCCGATTATCACTGTCTTTACTGGGAAACGCTTTAATCTAACAAACATTTTCACAGCATTTGAGGAAACCTGAACCAAAGCCCTGTGCGCTGTTATCTTACACCTGTACTGAAGTATGCTGTGGGTCAAACACTCCAATCACATGCATAACCTTGACAAGAACTCAGTAACAGTAGATGCAAGTGGAAATAATCAAAAGTCATGCTGTGAAAAGTAAACAAGAGTCAGAGAAGGACACGCCATCAGGAATAATCACACACACACACACACACACACACACACCTCAGCAGGAAGAATGACAGCAACTAGGAAAGAGAGCTCACGATTACATCCCACACGTACACACAAACTGCAAATCTTTCATCGCACGCTGTTACGTACCGATCACGTGACCAGCCCCATTTTTCCTTTTCTTTTTATCCAGCACCTGCATGGCTGGGATCAGTGAGGGGAAAACTCCACAGTGATCATCAGCAATACATACACATGAAATACAACCTAAAAGGAGATTCAGCTCTCATCTGCTTTTATAAAGAGTCCTACATTCGGTGTGAAACATGGGCTTCTGCACCCTATGTAGTGCATGATAAGGATCTGGTAGCAAATAACAGCTTTTATACCCTATGTAGTGCATTATAAATCCAACTCAGCTCTCTACTGCATGTATAACTGATCTGTACAGAGTATAAAATAATAATCTTTGCACCCCAATATACCTCATTTGGAAAAAGCTGAGATTCATCCTTCACCTCCTTTTATAAATGAATAGCTCCTGCACGCTACGAAGTGCACTATGTGGCCAATAAAAAGCTATTTGGGAGTGAAAAACGATCTTCTACACCCTATGTAGTGCCCTAGATGTCTTATAGGAAAACCTTTGCGATTCAGCTTTTGACTGAACGATAAAGGGAATGAAATAATTAGGGATGCACCGAAATGAAAATTCTTGGCTGAAGCCGAATATAAAGAAAAACTTGTCCGAAGGCCGAATACCGAACACGTTTTTTCCATTTATTTTGCCATTTTTTTCCACCAGTGCATAAATTAAATAGTCAAAATGTGCTTTTTACTATTTTGTCTTGCTTTTCAAAGAAATAAATAAATTACAAAAACTACAATTTCAAAATATTTATTTAACACTGAACATTTTTTTTTTCATTCCAGCAGGCATAGGCTACCAACAAGGCACAATATAACTTTAAATAAATATATTAGGAAAATAAAAATATTTTTATGTGGTCATCTTTGAGCCCCCCTTGAATAGCCAATGTTAGGCCTATAACTGACTGCTGAAAGAATGGAACACTCTGTAGCCTACAACAAAAAAGTGCATTATAAGGTGCATTGACAAGAATGCAAAAAATGGTTCTATTGGGTTCTATACGGCTGATTATACTGGGGATATATACCGCTCGCGTCCCTGTACACCTCGCGGAGTATTAGAGTAGATATAGTATAGTTAGATACGTAGTTAATGTTATGTTCCATGATGGATTTAGTTAGTTTAAACTATAGATTAGTTCATTTAGTCCCTGCTGGTTTCTCCGCTCCCAGTCCATAGTACTAGTTCCTGATTCTTGTTTTGTGTTTTGACCCTGTTTTCTGTGACCGCGACTTTGATTCCTGCTTTGCCCCGTTTATGCCTGTTTACCGATCGCCCGACCCTTTGCCTGTCTTGACTACGTTTTTTGGATTACGATTTTGATTTGTCTGCCTGCCCTTAAATAAATACGTCTTTACCTGCTTCCGTACTCTACTCCCTTACGTCTGGCGACGTGACAGAATACCCCGGAACAGAAACAAAACAAACGCACGTGTCCACAGTAAACATCCGAAGAGCACGTAGCTCGTGCATGCACGCACCCCCTCATCGAGGTCGTGACATTCGCCCGTCTCACTCTGGTTGCTAGGCTATTTGGTCGCGTCATCAAACACGTTATTGTTTGGTCAAATTTGTTCGGCCGAACACCGAAAATGCTTTTTTTTTTTGCTAGGGAAAAAATATTCGGTGCATCCCTAGAAATAACGACTCCTGCGCCCTACGTAGTGCACTATATGCACACTATTGCCAGCAGGAAGCCATGTGGGATTTGTCTCCTTCCTTACTCCCTTGTTTAAGTGGACTAGAATCATACATCCATGTAGTGCCCTAGGACTTACAGTAAACCAGTACAGGTTTAATTCCTTTTACCCTACACGGGGTACGAAACGAGAGCTCGTACACTCTCTGTAGTGCACTATACGGTGTATGTACTACATGGCCTGTCCCTAATCCCTATACAAGTGCACTAGATAAGAGCAAACAATGATTCTTACACTAGTGGACTCTTCTAGGAAATCATTTGCGAGTCCATGTTCGAAAACATTTCATTAGTGCACTACACTATGTGAAATAATAGCAGAGGCACCCTATGTAGTGCATTATATTTACCTGAAGTCCAATTAGAAGCCATTTGGGATTTGTTTCACTAATACCACTCATAAAAGTGCACTAGACAGGAGTGACACTTACACCTGATTTAGTGCTCTAGGACGTACAGAAAACAATCAGAAAGCACACTTTATATGATATGAAATGACAGCTCGTCCACACTTTGTAGTGCACTACATATATGTACTACACTGGGATTTGTCTCACACACAGGACTGGCACTTATACCTAATTTAGTGCCCTAGGACTTACAGAAAACAATCATAAGGACATTTTATATGGCCAGTAGCAAGCCATTTGGGATGTCTACATAATACCTAAAGAAAACGTTTGAGAGTTTGAAAGGTAATGTCCAATTTGGGATATGTTTCTGTTCTCCCAGTACAAGTGCACTAGATCTGACTCTGACAGCTTTTATATATATATATATATATATATATATATATATATATATATATATATATATATATATATATATATATAGTCTTATACCTGAGCCTATATCCTACTAAGTGTACAGAGTATGTAATATTTTCTATACTGTTGTATACACTACACAGGGTATAATGATGATCCCTGCACTATGAGAAGTCTGCTCCATGTGGAACAGGAAGATTTTTGGGATTCAGGAACTGACATTTCTGATGTAAGTGAATAAACGAGGCCAGACCGAGGTGAGACTTACTCAGAGCTCCTGCAGCACCGAGCCCGAGTCCCTGCTCCTTACAGGCGGGTGGTGTGGCGCTCTGCCGCTCGAAGTTGCCCGGGTTGGAGAAGTAATCGCGGAGCCTGGGCAGCTCCCTGCCGGCCTCCAGCAGCTCAGTGTGCAGCTCCAAGGCCGTGAGGATGTACTGATCTCGGAGGAGCTGCGCCGCGATCGCGTCCACGGACACCCGCGGGGGCTCAGCTCCACAGCCCGCCCCGGGGGCCGCACTTGTCCGTATGCTTGATAATAAAAGCGAGCCGGGATCCGCGCCAGTGGGCGGAGGGGAGAAGGGCCCGGGGCTCCGGCCTTGCGCCTCATCACTCGGGCTGCGCTGCTCGCTGTCACCGCCGTCGCGTCTCCGCCGCTCCGTTTCCTCCTCCGAGTCGCTCGCATTAAACGGGTTAACGCTGTCCGCCGCCATTTTTTTTTTTTTTTTTTTTTTAGGATTCCAGGAGAGGAAGTGAGCCGCCGCGCCGGCTGATGGACTGAACGGCAGCGAGTTCGGTTCTGATCGGTGACAGTTTCAGAGATCCGCTCGGCTGAATAGCATTTCAACAGCAACACCGCTGTCGGAATTTGTGTCCCACCCGTATTCCAACATATCCCGCCTCCCCCTCTAGGATTGGTCATATAAGTCATACTCAAAGAAGCCCGCTGATTGGACGTTGAGATGAAATGCTGTATTATTAGTGACGCGTCCGCCATATTGACTGGTCCGATTCGACTGTAAAGCCAGTTCAATTATCAGCCAAATAAAATCATACGGATATACTTTCGTAACGTTTAGAATAACGCATTAGTAATTTTACTCTGCGTCACAACGTATGATTAGTTTAATTTGGACTAACACCAGATAGTTTGAAAGTGAGGACGAACCCCGTAAATGACCTATTTACAAACCCTAAAATTAGATGATCTAATAAATATATCAAATTTGGTCCAGGTACGGTACAGTTATCTCAGTTGTTTTACTTTAATAACAAGTTCGCTGTCCAATCGGTGGAAGAATAGTACGTGTGAATTCTAACCAATCATAACGAAGGAGGCGGGATTTACCGGAATACAGGTAGGGAAAAAATAAAGGGCAACACCTGCCTCGGTTGTAAGAATTAGACTGTACTTCCATCTGTACCGGAAGTGACGTCCCTTTCCCAGCGTTTACCGGATATGCTATACCTTATCAGTTGTCATGGAATCACTACTGCAAACATAATACGCACATTTTTGTCTTTCTTTTTAAAGACTTTTCATATGTGTGTATTATTTATAGATATTAGATAATTAAGTATTTTTAAAGATATCATTATATATCATGTATATAACGGTAGCAATTGAGTTGTTTAGGGCCGTTCACTTTTATTCACTGTGTCTTATTCTTATTGCACCCTCTAGCGCCACTCTAATATACTGCAGTAATCCTTTAGCGGAAGTGGAAAGGATTTTTCAAATTAAAAGTTTCAAATTTTAGAAGCTGACTAGTCTTCAAATAAAATAGAAAACAAAGGTGCGCTAAGCAGTGTATGTGATTGTTGTTGTGACTACTGCATTAGCGATGATTAAAAAAAAAATCTAATAATTTTTCTAATACCACAGACAAAGGTGTTGAATTTGTGAATCTGATTGGTCAGAAGGTGCTTTCTGTATTAGTTTTCTGAAACAGCAACGCCAACTGTAAGATAAATCACGGTTTTATATTATATTGACGCCCTGGCGCTAATATGATTTCATTTTAATGACTTTGCGTGGTAACAGTAACTCTGTTGATTATTTTTCCCAATAATACTTCAACATGTTTTATTCCTTTACATAAACAGTGTAACCAGGACGTGTTTACGCTTTTATTGCTACAGTAATAACTTACATTTAAATGGACTTAAATCTCTGATACGAGTTCACGCAATGAGCTCAATGCGTTATTATTTTTTATTTGTTTATTTATTTATTTTGCGTTAACTCTTTTGCCAAAATAAGCTGCAAAATAACTTTTATTTTGGTATGCCGATAAGCCTCATTAGAACATCGCGGCTTTTTACGAGAAACAGCTGCGGTAATGAAGATATAACAGTAGATACTCCGTTTATACCGATTCTGAGCAAACAAAAAACGGAGTAAATGAGTATTTTGTGTTATAAGAAGCGTTCACTGTCGACTCTGGTGTTTAAGTAGTCAGAAAAGGAAGCTTATCGAGTGTTTATGGGAGTTTTAAATAAAGGAATACGTGTGCTGGCTACGCGCGCGCTCAGTTGATGTTCTGCGGTTGCCAGGATACCGTCGTGGTGACGCTTGTTGAATCTGAAATCTGAAATCTGACTGGCTGCTAATCAACCTCACGAGACCAACCTCTCGAGACCGTTTTTCTATTCTCGATCATAACGAGAAAAATACTAATGTTTGGTTGCTACTCTTCAGAGCCTGCGCTCCCCAAACAAGCGTTCTCACCAAGATATTCCGCTTACGCGGTCTAAATAGAAAAAAAAAAACAATCATTCAAAACAAGATAGTAGAAGTATGGGAACCGGCAGGAATGACATCTTTGTCGAAGAAAAATCGAAAATGGGGACAGAAAATGGATATATGCCTTATATGGAAATGAAGGTAACGTGGCTTGATTTACTTCCTGTCAGGAGGGCTTCGGGTCAGCGCGCGCGTGTGTTTTGAGTTTTATTAAAGGTGCAATTAGTCAATGTTTTTCGTTTCTTTTTGTTATGAATGATCTGGAAAGTTATGTAATTATGTTTAAAAAGTGTAACGTATTGTCTTAGAAAAAGTCTATTACGTAGTTTAGGGGGAACAAACAGTTTGGAAACCTTTTTTTTTTTTTTTTTTTTTTTTCAGGTCCGGAATTTTTTGTATTTGGATTGGCCGCATGTCAGTCACTTTTATACACACGCCCCCAACGCCTCTTCACATTCTCATAAATCGTTACGAGGAGAAGATGCGTGTTTATAGAGCTGTAACTTGGCTTTCAAACAGCTGAATATCTCGGAGCGATATCCGAAAGGGATCTCATGACGGTCCTTGCGAATGCTAATTCATATTAAAATAAATATTGTAAGTTTTAGGGGCGGAGCCTTGTGTCCTTGTGTGTCTTATTCAACAATTCAAGTTAACCCATTGAACTATTAGAGAACCCCCCCCCCCCCCCCCCCAAATCATCCCTAATGCACCTTTAAATAGTAACAGTATATTAATGGAAACTTCTTTCATTTTGCTGCTGTTTTAGTCACGCTTTGGTCAAAACACAGAGGAAACGGAGCCTCCTGGCAAAACCCCATCACAAACCAAGCAGAATAAAGGTGGGCTCGTAATCTGGCAATATATTAATAGATGAATATTCGACATTATCTATCTAAGTGTAGTTCTTAATGAATGAAAGAAAGAACGAATGATAAAGGTGGTGGTCTTTCTTGGTTTCAGATGAAGGGTATGGTTTAAGTTTGCAGCTGGGAGAGGAGTACGAGAAGAAGAAGCAAAAGCTGAAGGAAGAGCTTCGTCTGGATTACAGGCGCTATGTGTCTGAGGTGATCACTTATTCATTCAATCATTCATTCATTCATCTTTTGGACTCTCTTTATCCTGGTCGGGGTTGTGCGGGAGGTAAAACTGGGCATGGGGGGGTAGAAGCAGTGAAAGTGGTGTATTCCAGGTCCAGGATTGAGAATTTCTTGTCCTGTTCTACACAGCTGGTGATTTAACTAATGAATAAAAGGTGTGAAAGCAGGGAAACTGCTAGTCTCTAATGGAACCTAGATATCGAGCTACCTATATCTAGAATGTACTCTTGCAGGGTGCATTTAGTGTTGCCAGGCTTTACCACACGTGATCCGGCTTATCAGCTCATTAGCAAGCCCAGGTGAGGTTACTACAGGTGTCGAAGGAACACTGCACGCACACAGCAGGGAGACTAAAGCAGACATGACGAGTGTTAGACTGATTTGATTTTTCTTTAGAGAGCTGTGTAAACCTATTTGCTTCAAGGTATGAAGACGTGGTGTATGGAAATATGTACACTACTAGTCAAGTTTGTGGACACTTGGCTGAAATGTTTCTCGTGATGTTAAAAAGCTTTTGATCTGAAGGTGTGTGATTAAACGTTTGAAATCGGTGTCGTAGACAAAAATATAATCGTGCCGACATGTTCGCTTCTTTCATTAGAAAACTAACATTTTATTTACAAACAATCTTTTTAATGGACGACTCGGAGCGAAATATTCCAAAAAGTAGCAGATAAGAGTCCAGCATCGGTGTGAACTCCGTTAATGCTGTTTAAAACCATCTCAGGGAAATTCCTCAAGAAATCGGATGAAAAAACGCCAAGAATACATTTCTGGAAATTCTAGGCAAAAAGCGTGTCTCCTTTGAAGATGCTAAAATATTAAATTATTTTAGATTTATTTGCGATTTTTTTTAAATTATTATTATTATCATGATATAATTCCCACAGTTTCATTTGTGTCACTACA
Organism: Ictalurus punctatus; assembly: GCF_001660625.3. Taxonomy (NCBI): domain Eukaryota; kingdom Metazoa; phylum Chordata; class Actinopteri; order Siluriformes; family Ictaluridae; genus Ictalurus; species Ictalurus punctatus. The sequence goes on along the minus strand of NC_030438.2, from coordinate 6,416,543 downwards.
GAGTTTTGATGACTATTAATATTATTCTAAAATGTATAAAAATAAAGAATGAGTGTGTCTAAACTTTTGACCTGTACTATATATTTAAATGTTTTTTAAAAACAAAAACAAAACAGATGTCCTGTGGTTTGTTATATTGACAGCTGATGTTAGAATTCATTTTCACTTTCACAGAGGATGTCTCTATCCTCATTCGTGTGTGTGTGTGTGTATATATACATAATATATGTGTAAGGCAGTCCAGTCCAGAAATTTGTTTATGTATAACAATTTTCTGAAGTTATAACGCAGCACTTATTTTGGTTTTACATTTTAGAAACAAAACATCACTGCCAACAAGTCATTCTCTCAACACCAAACACTGTCTCTGCCTACAAGCAAGAGAAGATCTCCTAAAGTGAGTGTATTTGTGTGGGGGTGGGGGGGGTTGTGTTTGCAGTAGACGGTAATCAAAGGAGCGAATTGGTTACGTATATCGCGTAACGCAAAACCAGCTTATCACAATAGAGCGACAAGCTTAAAAGGAACTGGAGTTTGTTCATACATGTTGACTTTAAGAGATTTGGTGTCCGGTAACAACACTATGTATTGATGTTTGGGTCTGTCGCTGGTTGGTACAACGCTATAATCACTGCTGAGTTGGAGTGATCGCTCTGGTATACTGTATATTGTTACATGAATGTCGTTCTGCTTTGCTGTCTCACGCTCATCAGAGTTTAACTTTAGCTTGACCTATAATTTGTAGCTCACGATATTATTAAAGTAACCATTATGAGAATAGCTCATGGTTTACTTTTGTAGACTTAAATCCGTAGGTAAATTATTTGTGGCTTTAAATTTGAGCGGTATTTTTTAAAAAATTTTATCAGGACAAATTGCAAACTGAGGGGATTAAGGACTACAGCCCGTTACTCCGAGGATACGAGGAAATACAGAAGAAAAGAGAAACTTCAAACGCACCACAGGTTTGAGTTGATTTCATTTCATCTAAATTATGCTGAAGGTCAGTAAATGGAGGGGACAAAGTAGAGGGGTCTGAAGGCCCCAGTCTTTTAAATGAACTTGTCATTTGTCTAGCCCCAGCCCCGTATTAAAGATAACGTCATCTCCACAACTTCATACCGTCCATCGTTTACTCCAAAAACACGAGGACGGATGAGTCCAGAGAGGACGCAGTATTCCAAGGGAGACAACCTGCCTGAACCCGTGCCCAGCGCTGCCCCGATGCCAGGACGAAGAGGTTTGGAGGACGCACCCAAACGCTGGCACAGGAGGTCCAGGAGGGAGCGCTACACCTCTGAGGAGGAGCTGAACTCTGACGAGGAGCTGAACTCTGATGAGGAACAAGAGGAACTCGAGCTCCTGCAGAAAAGGAGGCCCAAATATCGAACTGAGCCTGCGTTAGCTGGCAGGAGACACCGAAAACTCCAACACCGAGCTAATCGGTGTGTTGCAGTAATACACGTTCCTCCGTTGCATTTGTGTGGGGTGTTTTTTTTTTGTTTTTTTGTTTTTTTTTGTTTATTTGTTTGTTTTGTTTCTTTCTTCAAATCTGTTTGCATTTGATTTGACTGCCATAGACGAGTTCCCGGAGCGTGTCGTTAAGCTGATTTTTGTATTCCTACCGAACAGGTTGACTCGGGATAGAAGAGAAGTGGAGGTTCCTGATGTTCAGGAAGAGTACTATCCAGAGGAAAACAGACGAACTCCACCAACACCGATTAAAGCCAAGTACTGCTTTTTGGAGCAATTTACATGCATTGGGTTTTTGAATGTTGGGGTTTAAGTGAGGGTGAAATTAAAGTGCGTTAAGTAGTTAATGAGGCAATGCACAGATAAATCCTCTTCTATTTTGCGTTTGCTTGTGGTGGAAACTAGGGATGAAACGGTTACCGGTTTCACGATGAACCACAATAAAATTCCCCCATTGTTAGCATTACCGTGTCATGTTTAATCATGAAAACCGTGTGCAATTATCGTGAGTTTTGTAAAACTCGTGGTAAAAGCTGTCTACACACCCTGCATGAGTCTGACGCAGGCGCAGCATGCCACATTGTCTTTTGAGCGTGAACACGGGCGCTACAATTTAAAAACCGAAACCGGCTGCTCGATTCGGTATGAGTCGGAGTCGCAGCACAGATGAGCAGTGGTCAGATTTAATTTATTATCTGATGAAAGTGACGACTGGCGGGAAGAGTGAGGCGAGCTGACTGACGAGATGATGGCGTAAGATTTGGTTTAATAAGCGAGTTTGTCATTGTACTGTTTTGTTGCTATGTGTTTCATTAAGAATGATAATAAACCCACCATTCTAGCAATTGTAATTCGAACGTAAATGCACACGGCTGCACGGGCATTGACCAGCGATTTTAAAAGCGAGGCGGAGAAAGAGGGAAATGCTCCAAAGCCCCCTTTCACAGCAACTCCTTTTTTTTTTTTTTTTTTTTTTTTTTTTTTTTTTTTTATGGCAAGCTCTGCAGGCAAGGTTACCATCTTCTATTACATTTCCCTCAGCATTTTTATAAAATCCAAAATACGACCACACTTTGGATTTGGTCCTCTTGAAAGGTTGGAAAGTCTCCTGAGCGCCGTCACTGCCTTCTGGCGTGTTCTCTAACTCAACTAAACAAGCCTAGTGACAACCATCCAACACTTTATAGTCAAATATAAAGCCTGTTTAAACGATTTCTATTGTGTGTGTCAGGACTTTTTGTACTTTTTCAGCACATTTTAACAATACCGTGATTTTAATATTGATAACCGCGATGGTTTTGCTCACAGTAATTGTGATATGAAGATTTCATACCGTTACAGCTCTAATGGAAACCCAGGAATTCATTCTTTTCTTTCTTTATTTATTTAATGCTGGTTTTTGAGTTTGTTTCAGTCAGGCTTTCCTTTCATCTCGATCAGGGTGTCCATATGCAAAAGAGATGAAGTCAGCCAGAATGTGCAAGAACGGATAAGATTTATTAGGTAGCTTACTGGGTGGAAGCATCGATCTGTAGAAAGATGGGAAGTGCTGCAGATCAGACCTTTTTGCAAAGTGTTTCTCTGATCTGCTGGGTGTGGGATTTAGAGCCATGGAACAGTTTGAGGCAGATCACAATGTGAGGTGGACTGGACTGTCCTTCTGGTTTTGATTTTGGTTTCTGCTTTGTCCTGCAGTCCACTAGGACCCGCGCAAACCAGAGCTGCTAATAAGAAGAACATGACCGATTTTGCCACAGGACTTATGATTGGTAAGATTAGTCGCGTCATCACCTCCTCCTTTATAAAGGCATACCTGATTTATTATTTATGGCCATATAGACAAATTGTCTGTTTGAATGACCTGCACTGCGGAGATTTATCTTTTAAAACCTGTAAATTTGCTGGATCCTGCTTAAAAATGTGTTTTTGTGTGGGGGTTTAAAAAAAAAAATTATTCACTCACACAGGGGCTGCTGAGAGCAAGGAGGCTGTTCAGAGAAGGAAGGAGCGCTATAGACAGGAGCTGCTGGAGCAAATGGCTGAACAGTGCAGAAATAAGAAAAAGTGGGTGCATTGCGCTGTGGGAGGATTTATAACACGATTACCTGCCTCTCATTCAGTTATTATGAAAACTCTTATTTTCACACAAATATCTTGCATTCATCTGCTATGGCTGTGTGGGTTAACTGATCAATCAATGCTTTCTTGCTTAATACGTGATGCCAGTATTTTGTTTTAGCTGCATTATAACTGCGAAATGAAACAGATTGAAAATGTTTGTCATAATATCCAATATTCTTTATAATAACTTATATTTTGTAGGGAGAAGGAGCTGGAATTGAGAGTTGCTGCTACGGGAGCTACTGACCCAGAGAAAGAGGTATTCGAGTCATTACACCGTAGTCGATAGTAGTCGCATACTGTATCAGTGGGATACAGAAATAGTTCTGTAAGCCACTTGTTTTAATATATTTGTGATCTGAGAGTGAATATTGCTGTGTGGTGCCTGATACCTGCCTTGTGATTGTTGTGTTTATAGCACCATCAGAAGCAGGTAAATGTGTATCTCTTTTTGTATACACTAGATGGCAGGCTTGCTTTGCTCTTCTATTTTTCGTTGCAACACGTTCCTGTAAATTCCACCACAAGTTGTCTTTTTTTTTATATACATGTATGTATGTGTGTGTGTGTATATATAACATTTGTCCCCCCCCCCCCCCCCCCCCCCCGAACCTCATTCTGTTCATGTTTTACACTATTATTTTATTCGCATTCTATTAGTACAACATGCTTTTTTGTTGTTTCAGTATATGACCGTGTACCTGCCTGGTCTCCCACAGCCTGACCGGATTAAGCAGTTTGGTGCTGTAAGGAGGGAGCATGAAGGCAGGAGACGAGACGTGCCGTACAAGCCCGGAATGGGACTGGACACCCTCGGAGCAGACGTGGATAAGAAGACGCAAGTAGAGAGAGTGCCGCCTGAGAGACCGCGCATGGCCTTCCAGTCTCCTATTCTGGAATACAGTGCCGCTCTGGGGCACCTGGGTAACACCGCGAGCACCGGACTCGGGAACAGCGGCGGCGCAGCCTTCAGTGAAAATGTTCAGAATGACCTCTCTGGAACTATCGGAGAAATGGTCGCCCCCAGGTGATCTTTATAACCCACGTTCTACAGTCATTTTACCTGGCATGGCACAATGCTGGTCCAGTTTATTAAGTATGACTTTCATCTAATCTATAAACTGTATTTATTTTATAAACTGTTGTTTGTACTGTGGTCTTAGAGTTGCGAGAATTCCTCCTCCTCCACTGGCACCCACCCTCTCCGAGGCATACAGCACTCCATACGATGAAGCCTACTACTACTATGGAGCTAGGAATCCCTTAGACCCTAATCTGACCTACTGTGAGCGTTTTTCACATCGATTTGGTGTTTTTGAATAAATGTTACGTTTTACTAGCCCATTTAATGTGTGATGATTCTAGCAGGCCTTAGTGGGTAGGACAAAATATATTAAAAGTGAAAACTTTTATTTATTTATTCATTCATTTTTAAAATTGTTTTTAAAGCTTTTCAGGTTGTCTGTGTGTCCATCTGAGATTCTCGTTAGTGCGTTATCTCATAAACAATGGCCGGATTATTTTTGTTTTTTTTGTTTTGTATTTTTAAAAAAGACATTTGTTTGGATTTATTATATGGAATTATTATTGTAACCAGCAGATGAACTGATGAGTCACAGCAAGAGCCAAATGCCTGACTTTAGTATTTCTTCAACAGCTTCCTTCCTGGTTGAGGAATATAATTTAAGGTTATTTGAGTCATACAAATTAGTAATAAAAAGGACTAGACTTGTTTTTATGGCTGAGTGTGTTATGGGTTTTATACAGTGTGTTTTATATTTCTGGAGTCTGCCAATATAAAATACCTTTCGAGACCAATCTTTAGTATTAGGTATTATTTTAACGTTTTCAAACCACTTTTAACATTATCCATACATCGTCTAGTGTGTTACTATGTACATCATCTTAAGAAGGTATGCAGTCTAATTGTGTGTGTGTGTGTGTGTGTGTGTGTGTGTGTGTGTGTTAGATGGACCTCCATCACTGCAGCCGTCACGTAATATCCCAGCCGAATCAGTCACAGCGGTCCATCAGCCTCCAGCTGGAATCTTTGCACAGTAGGTGCTCTTTATCCTGTCTTTGAATCACTTGATGTGTATTTCATTCATTTAGTATCTTGATGATCCTTATAAAGAAGCTTCCCTTGAACGGAGGCCGGTTCATTTGTCCTAGTCTTAATAAATGACACTTTCAGCAGGGGTCCTCCAACTGAAAAATCGGCCTAAAATAATTCCTCGTTAAGCACTGGTCTTGTCTTTTTATTTGCTGTAAGGCCACTGCTTGTGATTATTTGCACAAAAGTAGCAGATCATTGTAATATAGGATTAAAATGTGCGGGGGTGGTGAGTTTTAGTCTGTCTGGTTGAAAGTAGGAAGTGTTTTTCACTCCCCTTTACAGTGTTGTCTGTAGATGTTTTTTTTGGCTAGTTGGTGTTTGCTGCAGTGATGGTTGCTCTTAGTATTGACCTCATTGTGCTGAATTTTGTTTAATATGTCTAGTCAGGTTACTTGTATTGTAGGATGAGCCTGCAGCTCTTTCTCTTGATGAACGTGGCACTGTACGAGCCCTGGCAAAAAAATAATGGAATCACCACACTTCAAGGATGTTCTCCTAGGTTTTTTTTTTTTTTTTTCTTCCCTTTCTCCCCCTGGGCAAATAATCAAATCGCAGATATGACGCACACAACAGTTTTTGTTTTAATACCTGAACAATCTGGCATCGTAAAACATGCAAACAAGTTAAATGAATTTTGATTAATGCTTTTTTTTTTTTTTTCTTTTTACTTTTTTTTTTTTTTAAATCAAGTAGAGGAAAAATTTTTGGAATCATCCAAAAAAAATAAAAAATCACACACGCTAAGTATTTTGTTGCTCCTCCTCAGACTTTTCTTCCTTTGAGGCCTTGACTTCACTAATGAAAACTGATATTCTCCATCAAATTGGTTCCAGCTTTCTCGAATAGCAGTTAACTGATCAGCTTTGCAGGGCGGAGCCTTGTCATGGACCAATATATATAAAATATTTCTTGATTGAGATCTGGACTGTTTGCTGGCCTGGTCATGAAGTTGTTCTGCTTTTCCTGAAGAAAAGCTTTAACACTCATTGCTCTGTGGCAAGATGCCTTATCCTGAAAAATTACTTCACCACCAGCCCTATTTTCTATCGACGGAATGAGAAAAGTGTCCCAAATTTCAGCGTACACCTGTGCATTGACTGTTGAGGTCTCCCCTGGTCCTTAACCTGATGTGCAACCCCATATGGTTTCATCCAATCATCCACGCTGCATGATTGCTTCTCTTCTCTTTAGCCCACTGTAACCTTGTTTTCTTCTGTTTAGGTGTTGGTGCTGGTTTTCGTTTGTCTTTTCTACACACTTAATGTCTGTAAGGACTCTTAACTGCAAACTAATTAGCATTTTTTAGATTTGTGTGGGGATTTTAGAAATGCAAATTACAAGGTGATTTTCCTTTTCCCTCAACATTGAGAGATTCCATAACGCCATTAATTAAAATAATTGTGTTTCGGTTACGAAGGTGATTTCATAATTTTTCGCCACGGATAATACACGTTACATAGCTTCACCTTGTAGCTTTTTTTTAATGGCTACAAGTAGGAGTAAATAATCATTTATCCCTATTAATTGTGATATTTACTGTGGTATCAGCATCAAAGCCAAATTTAGATTTGGCTTTCTATGTACTATAAATAAGAATAATCTCTAATCTTTCCATAGACCAGTTTCCCGGCATGGCGTTTCTCCTACTAGAATTGGGATTGGAGCATATCCCTCTGATAGGCACCAACATCCCAAGGAACATGTTCTAAGCTACAAGGATGCACTTAAACAACAGGTAAAATATAAAGTGTGTGTATATAAAGTGTATATAATGGTACTGCAGGCTGACCACAACCAGCAGTTATAAAAAAAAAAATTTAAAATTCTGAAAACATGCTTCTTTTACATTGGTCAGCCGATCGCATTAACATTATAAACAGGGATATAGCTCATTACAGCTCAGTGTAGTATTGAACTCCTAAATATGAGTACCTTTGGAGCACTATGATGGCAGGAGAGGAGCCAGCTAGTCAGTCTAATGATTAGTATTTTGACGGGAAGCGATCAGGCAGGAGTGGTGTTGGCGTTTTTGTGAGGTAACGGAAAACCAAGAGGCATATCTTGGGTCAATCTTGGGTCAAAATAAATAACAATTTATAGATATTAAGTCGTCATGAAACGATATGGTTTTGTTTCCTTCCACAGATTGAAGACAGGCAGGAAAGGAGGAGACTGGAGAAGGAGGAAAAGAAAAGCTACGAGGCTAAACTGGAGGCGGAGATGAAAGCCTTTGAGCCGTGGGGAAGAGGAGGAGCTGGAGCTCCGCTTAGGGATGACCATGGAAACCTCATCAGTAAGGCCACGCTAATTTCTTTAATATTTCCCAATTTCTCTCTGCATCTTTTAAAATGTCCTATTGTCGATTTTTGTTTTATTTTACTATCAGATCACAGTTTTAATTTTATAATGCAGTACTTGATATTAAAGTACTGAATAATCACTGATACTTCGCTACCAAGAGTATGCCAGTAAGATTCCCTGCAAGATTCTGTTGCCGAGTTGTATGAAACGGCAAATGTAAAGCTAAGAATTAGTGTGATCGCTTTCTTTGTCCATTTCTAGGTGATCTAAAGCTCATGCACAGGACTAACGAGGCACACGCGGACCCGGAATCACATAACAGAACAGCCGTAGCATCAGTGGATTGGACTGGAGCTGTGCCAAGAGCAGAGGATAAGGATTCTTTACAAAGTGTATTAGATAACAAAGGTGTGTGTGTGTGAGTATGTGTGTAAACGCTGTGAGAGCTAATCTTAAAGGGATACTTTGGTCGTTTTTGCATATATAATAGTGTGTATGCATGTACACTTTAAATAACTGATTCGATGCTTGATTTCATTTTTTATGTACATGGATTAAATGATATTTGACCAAATATCTAATTGAATTTAATTAGGTATTCCAGGTGTTTTCTGTACTCACCAATGGCTTAAGCTTTTAATGAGTTTTCGTGAGCTCTTATTTCCCTCCCCAGCAGTTTCCTCCTTCACCCGGCCCTCGCCACACGCCCGGGGAAACGTGTTCCGCGAGCTCCCGACACCGCAGCAGGTCCGTGAGCAGGAGAGGTACAAGGACAGTCTGAAACAGCAGGTATAGAGCGTTTCCCATCATGCTTTCGCCATATGCTTTTGAAACCTGGTTCTGATTGAGATGACCTGGGATTTTGGGCACAAACAGATCGAGGAGAAGCGACGGATGGAGGCAGAGAGGAAGAAGAAGCTGCAGGAGGAGGAGGAGGAGAAGGAGAAGAAGCTGGCTGAAGAGAGAGCGTGCATACAGAGGAAGTTTGAGGAGGAGAAGAGGCTGGAGGAGGAGAAGAAGGAGAAGAAGCTGGCTAAAGAGAGAGCATGCATGCAGTGGCATTTTGAGGAGGAACAGAAGAAGGAAAAACGTAAAGAAATGGAAGTGTGTTCCCATGCTTTTCGCACTAACTAACTAAGGAATCCTCCACACGAAACAACCCCCCATCCAGTTTTTGTATGAATTAGCATGCTCCCTGTTCTTTTGCAGCAAAACGCCAGAAAGCAGGAGATAATCCGTCAAGCCGAGGAGGCCAAAAAGAAAAGGACCGAGGAAGAAGAGAAGGCGAACGATGCAGTTAAGCAGCAGTACGATCGGGAAACGCAAGCCCGGCTGGAGAAGGTCCGTGCATCGATTTGCTCGTTAAGTGTTTTGGTGTTTACTCGCACGTCTCCAGTTGTACTGATGGTTTGTTTTGTGAATCCAAAGGACGTCAGGTCTCATTCACCGCCTGTCCCTACACACCAAAAGAGACTGGGCCACCAGGTTCCTCCCAGACCGCCTTCAGTCGAGAGCCAACGGTCAGCTACAGCTTTCTCTGTGAGTCACTCATGAACACAACACTAGCGATGGAGGAGTCATAAAAGTGCTTGATTTCTAATGGTAGTGTTTCAAAGAAACTATATATATTTCTTAAAATATAAAATATATTTGTTGCTAGCTTCTAGAAAGGTAAAACGATTACATACTCGCTAACTTTTATGCCTGGCTAACCGGTTCAACTTAAATCCAAGATATGAACCAGCAAGAACATGTTGGGGGGGGGGCACACATCCTGTATAATTAACTTGAAATGTACAATTAAAAAAATTATTTAAAAAAAAAATTGTCAAATATACACTGAAGGATCATCTACGAAGTGGGAAATATTTGGTTTTGAACAGCTTTTCTAAAATTAAATTCTGTCATCAGAGAGCTTGCCTTCTGATGGGATGTGACTGACAAACGAATGGGGGGGGGCTAGAAAGTGTGCGGTGTGATTATTTATTTATTTATTTATTTATTTATTTCTTTCTTTCTTTCTTTCTTTCTTTCTTTCTTTCCCTCCTCCCCCATAGGTTGGGTCTATTTCCACTCCCCAGTCCCCACCTGTTCCTGCACGGAGGAACGAGATCAGAGCAGCAGGTAAATTTTCCTGAACTTCTCACACAAAAAAAAAACTTTTTTGGTTGAACAAATAACTTATTTTGGTTACTATTATTTAGCTACAGTACTAAGGTCAGTGGAAGTACCTCACCTAGGTTGTGAAATGAATGAATGTGTGTGTGTGTGTGTGTGTGTGTGTGTGTGTGTGTGTGTGTGTGTGTGTGTGTGTTTTAGAGGAACAGCGGGGCATGATCAGGGAGTTGTCAGTTCTGCGTAGGAAACTCAGAAGTGAGCAGAAGCAGCTTGAAGGGCAGCTGCTACAAGCCGACAGAGCGGATACACAAACTCCCTTGAAAAACAGGTAATGCGTTTGCTAACGTTTGCTTTACACTGCATACTTTATGACCTATAAACACTGCGTTCATAAACATTTAAGGTAATTTCTTGTAGGTTAAGTAGTCACTGATCCTGAACTGAGTATTAGATCTATAAGTCAGTTCAGTGTGAGGCCATCCTTGAGTTGTTGCCTGCGTATGAGTGTGTGAGAGTGTGAGAGATGTGGACCTGTTAAACGCTCTCATCAGCTTACACCAACACACTGTGTAATCCTCTTTTCTATCCCACAGTGAAAGGGCCTCTTTGTGTACTATGTGAATGGCATTATAGTGGTTTTAATGATTGAATAATCAGTTAACGTGTGTGTGTGTGTGTGTGTGTGTGTGTGTGTGTGTGTGTGTGTGTGTGTGTGTGTGTGTGTGTTTGGGGACACAGAGCGCGACCTCTATTGAACGCCTTTGACATGGCCAGGCTGCGGATACAGGTGCCTGTAGGGAGACCAGCGTCGAACACCAGACCAGTGAACAGGCAGGTCATGCAGGACTTCAACCAGCTCAAGTACAGAGGTAAAAATCCTGAGGTGCTGTATAGAGGACTGTGTTACACAGGCAGAGCTTCATGAGGACACCAAACTTATGATTCGATAACCAAATAGAGATTCACGGTGTCTGTAAAGTGTACCTTATATAACACGAACTGCCTCACACGTTAAACGTTAAATAAACTTAAATGTGTGTATAAACTAGGTCTGCATTATTATACGGTGTAAATGTTGTGGCCCTGGATGAACGTAATTCTGGATAAAATGTAAGCGTACAACGGGAAGGTTGGTTTGTTGGGCTGGAATATGAAGTTTGTCTCTCTTGTGCTTCATGTCCAACAGAACACACACACTTCCAGTTCTGTAGGGAAAAAATAAATAAATAAATAAAATGGAAGTGTCCTGAAGTGTTTTTGGGCTTAGTAACAGAATCTGTAAATATCATGGCAGTGTATGGTATACAGTATGTGGTTGATTTTAGAGCGTTCTCTCGCACGAACATGCTGCAGGGGTGTAGCAAACTCTGCTGCTTGCCCTGTCAGTCACACAGTGATGGAGGTGTGTGTGTGTGTGTGTGTGTGTGTGTGTGTGTGTGTGTGTGTGGATTTCTTGTAGACAGCGAGTCTCGTGAAGAAGTGAGGCAGGCGTATCCTGAACCACCCAGCGACGACGCCAGCCTGGAGATCCAGCAGCAGGCCCTGCTCCGAGAGCAACAGCGGCGACTCGACGACATGCAGAGTCTCGTCGGTCGGACAGACACGCAAACACGCACGCATACGAACAAACGCGCGTTATACACAGGAAATGAACGGGTGGCTGATGTAGATAAGGGCTGATCCCAATCACATTCATTCACTTTGGGGTTTTTTTTTGTTTGTTTTTTTTTTCCTCTCCACTTTATAACACATGAATAAAAACAAATGAATCCTGATCTAGAACTGTCTCCTGGAATGAACATGATTATTTTTATTTTCCGCCATACATCTGTTATGGCTAGAGTTGAGCACGCAGTCCCTTAAGTCTTGTTTTCATGCACGTACATACACACACATGCATGCGCGCACTCTCCTTTGTATTGACTTGTCTCTCTTGTATTAGATTACTTTGACCTGTCTTCTCCCATGAAGCCTGGTCCTCATCAGGTGAGTGAGAAGCCATGCATCAGGCCTGACCTGCTTCCGTGTGACCCACTTTTCTGTGGTCTTTCGTTCTTTCAGACAAACTGCACCGCACTCCCTCTCCCCCTGACATCACTGTTTATTAACCTGATGATGTTGTTTTTTTTTTATAATCGATGTGGTTATACCTACAGAGGGACATCTATGCTGAAGAGGCTGAGGGAGACACTCTATTAGAGTCTGAGAGTGCTTTTATTGGTGAGCTGATTCAAAAAATCATAATTCATTAATAAATAAAAAATTTCTTTATTTTAAAGAAATCTCAATCCCTCTCAATGATTGCAGAAGGTGTCCTAGGTCTAGACAGGTCTTAAACATTTATATTATTCTGTGTGGTGTACAATTATGTAAAACCATAAATATTATTAATAATAATTACAACTCTTGATTTCAGCTTCCCAGTCATGACTACCGGTTCACGAGAAACATTAAATGAATTCATTCTGTCTTCACCATAAGCGACATTGCATAATATTATGACTTCTTGTTTTCGTTCCTGTGCAGACGCTAACGGTTATTCCTTCCCATTAACGCCGCACTCTGATCGAATCTCTGCCAGGGAGAGAAGACGGCGAGCCAGGAGGACGGACTTCTCTGACGTAAGCGCTCCTGGTTCTGTTACGTGTGACTCGCACTGATGTACAAAATGTATTGGGCGGGGTCTCAGGTTTTTTTTTGTTTGTTTGTTTGTTTGTTTGTTTTTGCTGCAAGACCCCTTTAACTGTGAAATCAACAACGTCCACAGACTTCCGTATAGTTTTATTTTACGAACATAATCTCAGACTGACACGTTGAGCTAAAATTAAACCCGGTCAGTTCAAGTGTTCGTTTCTGTAATAATACACACTACTGGTCAAAAGTTTGTGGACGCTCCACTGAAATGTTCTTACCAGGTTATGTGGATAAGAGATCATACATGAACATGCTTCTAAAGTTTTGTGACCATAGCTCGATTGTAATTGTGTGAAATTCCTGCTGTAATCTGATTGGCTGAAAGCGCCAGCCATTTTTGAATTTGTAATTCACTGATGATGATGATGATGATGATGATGATGGATTAAACATCCAGTTACAGGTTAGTAGACTCGTGCAGCACTCTGAATTGCATCTTATTTGGACTTTTGCTTCCTGGGGAAAGAAAAGTAGTTACTGTAGTTTTACAGTAGAGAGGGGTTAAAACATATCTATAGGGTTTCAGGACTACTTGATTGGACCCTGAATCACATTGATGAAAGTGGGTTATGATATCCTGTAAATAAAATGTAAAAATAATTGCAATGCCTTTTGGCTATGCTTCACACGTCCCTGGTGGTCTTCAGTTTGGGAACTGTGGGTCTGGGTTTTTTTATTTAATATTTTATTTATTTCAGAGTGTGGAAACCCCCAGCAGAGAGATCAGCTATTCTCGGGGCTCAGCAGACAGCTTCCAGCTGGACCGAGTGCGAGAGCTGAACCAGCGCAGGCTGAGAGTGTTGGAGGACATGAGCGAGAGGGACAGATCAGGTGAGAGAGCGAGCAAGAAACTCCTGAATGCAAAGCTCATACTCTGATCCCGAGGGAATTTCCACCATGTATCTTTTGTTAAATAGCAGTAGAAACCAGTAGAAGTCCTGTTTTTGGAGGTGACTTGCATTTTAGCGGTAATTTAAGATGTTGGTCACTTTCGCTGGTGATCTTGTACTGATGAGGAACAAATAAAGAGGAGTACTGTTTCAGAGTTTGTTGTTTTTGTATGTTTTTAAAAAATAAATAAATAAAAAGGTATTTGGTTTGATGTTCAGGTCTTTTGATTTGATTTCAGTTCATTCTGGTAGAAAGAGAAACTCTGCCACAAACAGGTTTTAATTTTTATCACTAGATGTTTTTAAGATAATCAGAAGTTACTTATTTAAAAAATCCTCTTCCTATGTTGAATGTTGTAATCAACTATTATAATAATCTGTCGTTCCTGTCCAGGAGAAATATCTGTCGATGAAGAGGACGAACTTTGGCGGCAGGGGACTCCGTCTCCAGACCTTGCCCGCCGTGTTTCTACAACAACCGTTGCCACGGAGGCCTGGCTCCGCCCCGGCACCACAGAGACGCTGAAGAAGCTGATGGCAGGTCGAAGGCCGTCCAGCCGAGACCTGCTGAGAGACAAATGGGACGCACCGTCCACTTACCACGGCTAGTGCGTGATCGATTTGTTGCATGCCCGGGTTTGTTTCACAGCAGCAAAGTCGACAAACAGTCGTACCGGCAATAGGGGTCTGAAAGCAGTGATGAATCTCTAGAGGGGCAGAGCACTGTGTGTGTGTCCTGCCAGCCAGCAGGATTTACTGTACTGTGTTGCTCTGGTACAGATTAAAGTAGATAACCTATTTGGGTTTACATCTTTTATGTATAATATGATTAAGATAGTATTTTAAATATGAAATAAATTTATTTTTTAAGTTCCTGGGATCCATGTGTGTTGAGAATGTTTTGTTGATGCTCATGTGACATGTCTGTCAACCACTGGCGCAGAAAATCCTCTTGGTCAGTATTTATATACTGGGTGGGGTTTAAGGGTATCTGAGATGCAGGTTTTCATTCTAACAAAGCAGAATCCCCACCCGCGTCTATAGTGTGGTGCAGGGATGATGTCATTTTGTACAGGAAAGTTAGCATCACCCTGGTTCCCTAGACAAAAACCCAATAGGATTTTCAGACAGGCTTTTGGAGTATAATGAATAAAAAATATCTATCTCCACTCATCTGTTATGAAGATATACATACATAGGCATATTATTGTTCCTTAATTGAGTTTGTAAATTTTGGAGGGATTACATGTAGAATAAAACAATTTCCATACACAAACAATAAACCTTTTTATTATGGCTTGTCTTGGATAAGCCATAAGAATAAATATTTGCGTACAAGTTCATGGCCCTCCATGAGAAAGTTTTTTAAAAAATCAGTATTTCTGCAATCTCTAATGTGGAAAAGGGTCAAATGGACCCCTAACATAAGAGGAGGGTTAAACGGCTGGAATCAGGTGTGACTCCTGCTTGATTGGAATGAAAATCTTTTGCGGATATCATTAGACACCCCTGGTCTGATTTACCACTCACTGAGAGACGTAAATCGGCTGTCCCATAAATGCGCTTGGTATTTATTAACGTGCGGACACGAGTACGTCGAAAATCAAACTCCTACCAGATTGGCAAGTTTCAATAACATTAAGTTTGGTTTAACAACAAAAGATTCATAAGAATAGTAGATTCATGTACAGGAGAAAAAGAGAAACAAAACCTTGACCAAAAATTGACCTGAGCGTGTATAAACAATACCTTACACAGTTGTACAGATCGTTTATTCCACATAGAAAACTTTACAGTGCTGTACCATTATACACTTCACCCACCGTAATCAGGAATGCTTCAGCTCGACCGTCTCTAAGCGCAATGATTCAGTCTGTCCTCTAGAACACAACCCCATCCCCAAACCAAAGAGAAGATTTAAATATATTAGCTTTTTAAATTTGTACACATACAGTGAAGCTTACGTCAGGATTATATAGACCAGTGACTCAGATGCAGCTCACATCAGGGTGCAATCTCTCCCCGTCTCTCTTTTTTTTTTCCTACCCCTATGTTCCAGTATTGAAGGATCCCCAGATGTTACCTTCTTTATACGTTTTACCTTTAAAAAAAAAAAAGCATCAGTACATATAAAATGGAATAATTTAACTATATATATAGTGTGTGTGTATATATATAGTTGATTGATTGATAGATAAGGTATCAATTAGAAATCGTATTGGACAATCTGGGAGAGATGGCATAGTTAAATAAATTATCACAAAAGTAAAAATCTCCAGTGCATTTGAAAAGGAAAACGAGTGCAGCAAATTCAGACAAACAAACAAAAAAAGATTTAGAAATAAAATCTAGTGTTATGGGATTATTTTACAAGCCTCTTTTTCTGTACAACTAGATCACGGATTAAGGAGCTATTCATGCTAATGTTAGCCATTAGCAGTGCAAAACCAAAAAAAGGACATTAGAATAGTTGAGCAACAGCCGTTACTCGTTATCCGGACTAATTACTAAGTGTTTAACTCGATGGTGACTCTTCATCGTTCTTCACACAGCGTGAACTTTATGTTGAAATTTTATCTACTCGGGATCCCTGAGGATCTCCAACGTCGAGGAGTTGAAATAGTCGGTCGTTACCGCGATCCGGATCCTGTGGATGATTTACGAGTCTTAAACGTGCCCGTGATTATTTCCAGTCTAGACGCGGTCTAGTCTCGAACATTGCTAGAAGTACCATCAAGACACTCTTCTAGAAGCTTCCGGTCGCATCCTTTTAGGGCGTCTGGAGTGCGCTGCGTTTGGGGAGAGATTAGATCACGATCGTAAACCAGTCGGACGGGCGGATAAGAGGAGAACGAGGCACAGCTCTAGGCCTCTTGCTGCGGTTCCAGAGTGTGAGCGATGTGGAACACGAGCCCGATGCGCAGGAAGAACTTCCTCAGGACGGCTCTCAGCTCGGGGATCAGGTCGAACTGCATGATGTCACACAGCAGCGGGTAGTAACGGGAGGCGTGGGCCTTGAACTGAACACACACACACACACACACACACACACACACACACACACACACGATTACAACTCTGAAGGAGACGTGATGATGACAAACGAGCAGTGTGAATGCAGCGAGTTTGAGAGCAGCACTCACCCGTTCATCGCTGATCTTCAGCACTTTGGTGAGGAAGAGGAGCAGCAGGTTAGTCCAGGCCTCGCGGTGACTCTCCGACGTCAGCTTGAGGAAATAATCCACGGCATCACTGCACACGCTGCACAACACGGAGACATTGCCGTGACAACACCGTTACTGTAAATACTGAAAACTTCACTTATGAATGCAGGAATGTGAAGGGATGAAAAGTTTAGAGTGTCGTTTCTACCTCGCATTAATACAAAAGGCAGTGAAATTCAGAGCGAAGGCGCAGATAAAACGCACCGCCTAAAATAAAAGGCTTGTGGTGTGAAGAGTTCTGTAGGACTCCGAAGTTATCGTGGCTCTCAAGTGGCACAACGCGAGCGTTCGCCCTGTCGTTCAAATCCCATCCTTCCATGAGTCACAGAAGTAAGTGTGTGAGAGAAAGTGTGTGTGTGTGTGTGAGATGGCAGTATCTTACTTGAGCAGACGTCTCTGCACCTCCTCCCAGGCGTCCCGTCTGCTCGGGTCTGTGTACATGCGGAAGAGGATGCGCAGGCCACAGGCCAGACTGCTCGTCTCCTGTTTCAGCAGGTTGGGTTTGGACTTCCCTTTAAAACCTAACACACACAGACAGACACACACAGAATCGTCATGCTTAAAGACCTTCCATTATATGAAAGAAGAAAAAGAAACTGCATCAGATATCTCGTGTCTTTTCTTCATGTGAGTTACTCAAACAGCTGTACAGCCCCAACATGTGATCAGTCAAAATCTTTCTAGAACAGCACTGTTTTGTTACAATGAAGTACAAGTCTCCTAGTAAACGTGTAGCAGTGTGAAAGCCTGAGACAGACACACACAGACACACACAGACACACACAGACACACACAGACACACACAGACACACACAGACACACACAGACACACACCAGCCTTCCACAGCGCCGTCCTCTGCTCGTTGTTGGAGTTGAAGTCTTTAGCGAAGCGATGCGACTCCAGCAGGCAGTCCAGCAGTTTAAACAGCTGCTCCGAGGTCAGGTAGCGGTACATTCCCTGATCCTGCGTCTCCACCTGCACGTCGGCGTCCAGAGCGTCTCTCTGCGCGACACGTTTAAGCGCGAGGGTGAGCGGATTTCGGTTTTTAAAACCCGTAGATCGGTAAGGAGCGTGTCCGTACCTGTGCTGCCGCCAAGTTCTCGGCGTCCTCCTTCTTGCTGGTGGCCGGGAAGAAGACGATGTTGTCGATGGTCTGGATGAGCTCCAGCTGCACCACGCACTTAATGAGGAGTGCTGCGAACAGCCTCTGCTCCTGGACTCCTGCGGGACGGGACACACAGGGACACACACACTGCCGAGTAAACCTCTCGTCTCGACTCACACACACTACTCACGTGAAAGTGTAAAGGTGATCAAAATGTACACACACGTTGACTTGAGCTGGTTTTAAACTTGCCTGAAGCCAAACTGAACTGACTCGGTCTCCGATTCTCTGCCAGCGCCTTGTCCTTCTCCACACTGCTCACAGAGTGCTGGTCCTCTGCCCGGGTCTGGATGTCCACAGACTTCTGGGACGTGGAGTCCTGTAAAAATGCCAGGCACGATCCATTAATCGGTGGATTAGTGCCGGTGTTCTGTTACAAGGCGTGAGCACTCTTTTGTGCGTACCGGTTGTTTGTCCGAGTCCGGCTGAGTCACGCGATCACCGTCCGGCCCGGCCGGCTTCCACGTCAACAACCTGAGAGGAAGACGTGACACAAATAAACCGACCCGTGCCTTCAGACAGAACAGACGCTGCGATTCTGAGATGGGCGCCGAGGAGGGCGATGGGAACTCACGCGTGTGGGATGGTGGTCTTGAAGATGTCCAGCATGCAGTTGCACGTCTTGTCCCAGGTCTCGGGCGTGAACTTCTCTCCGTTCAGGATCACGACGTTCTCCAAGCAGTTGGTTCCGGATCTCGCCAGCTGCTCGTTATCTTGGGGGAGGGGGAAATGATGCAGTAATCAAAACCATGTCAACAATTACGACTGTAACGTCACGTATTCAGAGATGACGTTTAACGCCGCAGAACACTACCGCAGTCACAAGCGTCAGCATTAAAGGGGTGATGACGTGTTTGTTTTTTTTTACTTTATTTTATTATCTTCCCAGAGGTGTAATTATAATATTAGTAAAGTGTTGTTGCACAAAAAACACACAAAATTTAATCATTTATGAACTTTTTTCCATCCTGTCTCTGACCCTCTGACTGAAACGATCGGTTTTACCTTGAAGACTTCAGTGTAAGCGCCCACTGCTATGATTAGGTCCTTTGCATCATTGCCTATGAATTAATTATCATCGACGCCGCCTGCAATAACACGTGCGGAGATATTTTCAGTGTATGCAAATGTATTTGCCGGTGTGAGATCACAAATCCCGCCCTATCCGGACGAGCCGTGCTTGGAGCTCGGTTAAAGGAAGGCTCTTTTTTTTTTGTACCGAGGAGGACGTACAGTATTAAGTGATGAAACTTACAGGACGTTTTAATGGTACAATGACCTCTTACATGTCAAAATAAATGTCATCCATCCACCTATCCATTCATCTTCTATACCGCTTATCCTTTTCAGAGTCACGGGGAACCTGGAGCCTATCCCAGGAAGCATTGGGTACAAGGCGGGGTACACCCTGGACAGGGTGCCAATCCATCGCAGGACACAATCACATACACATTCACACACTACTGACACGCCAATCAGCCTATCATGCATGTCTTTGGGGAGGAAACCGGAGTACCCGGAGGAAACCCCCGCAGCACGGGGAGAACATGCAAACTCCGCACACGCAGGGCCACGGTGGGAATCGAACCCCCGACCCTGGCGGTGTGAGGAGAACGTGCTAACCACTAAGCCACAGTGCGCCCCAATTTCATGTCATGACCCCTTTAAATAATTTGATTAAGCACTAAAATATATATATTTTTTAAAAGAGAGTTGTATTAGAATTTGAATAATAGTTCTCATCCTGTTATTAATCTCGTAAGTCTGTTATCACTGTACACCTTTTTTACAAGCTTTTTAAGATCATAAACAATTCAGTTGTGCGTCTACAAACTTTTGACCGGTAGTGTCATGTGTTATGGGGATAAGGGATAAAAAATAAATAAATAAAAACTTGAGAACATGCTGTTACAGGTCAGTGAAAAGCGGCTTATTTTCTAACAGCAGCACACCTTTAAAATGTTTTACTCCTCTTATCCCACATTTTTAAAGGAAACCTCGAATATTTGAATATCATTTGGAAAAATAATAGTCACTTGTTGCTTGGTGATGAGAAATCAGGATTCAGCGGTTATTCAAAACAAAATAAAAAATTAGAAGTTGCTTCAACTTGAACGAGACTGAAGCTTGTTATGAGAGTTCTTTATATACATAAATAAAAATGTATTATCAGAGCCCTACTCGAGGGAAAGGAGAGCGAGAGAGAGAGAGAGCAAGAGAGAGACAGCGCGAGAGAGAGAGAGCGAGGAAGAGAGAGAGAGTGTGTGAGAGATTGTGTGTGAGAGCGAGAGAGAGCGAGAGACTGAGCGAGAGAGAGCGCAAGAGAGAGAGAGAGAGAGAGAAAGACAGCAAGAGAGAAAGACAGCGAGAGAGAAAGACAGCGAGAGACATCGAGAGAGAAAGACAGTGAGAGAGAGAGAGAGAGAGAGAGAGAGAGAGAGAAAGACAGCGAGAGAGAGAGAGAGCGCAAGAGAGTGAGAGAGAGAGAAAGACAGCAAGAGAGAGAGAGAAAGACAGCGAGAGAGAGAGAAAGACAGCGAGAGAGAGAGAAAGACAGCGAGAGAGAGAGAAAGACAGCGAGAGAGAGAGAGAAAGACAGCGAGAGAGAGAGAAAGACAGCGAGAGAGAGACAGCGAGAGCGAGAGAGAGACAGCGAGAGCGAGAGAGAGAGAGAAAGACAGCAAGAGAGAGAGAGAAAGACAGCAAGAGAGAGAGAGAAAGACAGCGAGAGAGAGAGTGAGAGAGAGAGCGAGAGAGAGAGAGAGAAAGACAGCGAGAGAGAAAGACAGCGAGAGAGAAAGACAGCGAGAGAGAGAGAGAGAGAAAGACAGCGAGAGAGAGAGAGAGAGAAAGAGAGAGAGAGAGAAAGACAGCGAGAGAGAGAGAGTGAGAGAAAGACAGCGAGAGAGAGAGAAAGGCAGCGAGAGAGAGAGAGAGAGAGAGAGAGAGAGAAAGGCAGCAAGAGAGAGAGAGAGAGAGAGAGAGAGAAAGGCAGCAAGAGAGAGAAAGACAGCGAGAGAGAGAGAAAGGCAGCGAGAGAGAGAGAGAGAGAGAGAGAGAGAGAGAGAGAGAGAGAGGCAGCGAGAGAGAGAGAGAGAGAGAGAGAAAGGCAGCGAGAGAGAGAGAGAGAAAGGCAGCAAGAGAGAGACAGACAGCGAGAGAGAGAAAGACAGCGAGAGAGAAAAAGACAGCGAGAGAGAAAAAGACAGCGAGAGAGAGAGAAAGACAGCGAGAGAGAGAGAAAGACAGCGAGAGAGAGAAAGAGAGAGAGAGCGAGAGAGAGAAAGAGAGAAAGACAGCGAGAGCGAGAGAGAGCAAGAGAGAGAGCGCAAGAGAGTGAGAGAGAGCGCGAGAGAAAGACAGCGAGAGAGAGAGAGAGAGAGCGAGAGAGAGAGCGCAAGAGAGAGAGAAAGACAGCAAGAGCGAGAGAGAGAGAGAGAAAGACAGCGAGAAATAGAGAAAGTTTCTTTTCTAAAAAGAAAAGTGTGTTACTTCGAGTGTGCACACATCTGGATGGGATTCTCACCTTGCTGCACACACCAGTAGAGCTGAGAGAGGATGTTGTCCAGCAGAACATTGCTGAGAGACTCGAAGTACTGCGTGAAGACGTCACAGATGGCATAAAGTGCGTGGTTGCAGGTTGTGGTCATCCACTCTGCTTTCTACACACACACACACACACACACACACACACACACACACACACACGTCAGTGTCACGTTAATTATCTTAACATCATTATTCTAAACAGAAAAGACAACTCTCGCGTCACCTTTACCTCGGTCTGCTGCTCCGGCAGCTTCATATTGTCGAAGATTCTGAAGACGATCCGGAACAAGTCTTGCCACCAGTGTTTCTCGTACGTGTGACCGTACGTCTTCATCACCTCAAACATCACCGTCAGACCCCTGAGGCAGTTTAAACAGAGTAGTAATCTCCAAGAGCAGCCCAGCATCACTAACATTATTCTCAATAAACAATCATTACATGTGTGGAAAATGGAACAAAGTTGTACGTTTAATTTGTAGTCAATATGTAATAATGAGTAATAACTGCTCGATAGGACTTTGTGTGTGTGTGCGCTCGCACACTCACCTGGTTCGGACGTCCAGCTTGCACCTGTTGATGATGCAGGAGAGCTCGAACAGGATGGGGAACCAGCCTCGCACCCACACCCGATCCTCTGGGGCTACGTTCATATCGTCGCTAGTGTAGTCTTTAAAGGCCTGCCAAGGAGGACGACAAACTCGCATGATTAATACAGCTAAGCTTTTTGCGTTTGTGTGCCAAAGATCTGAAACACATTAGCAATAAACACTGGTCAGACTCCATCTACTGCACCAATGACTCCAAAAATAGTTTACAAACATCGTTTCTCATTTTATATTTACATTTGTTTGTATGCAATTTGAAATCATTGTACTTTATTCTATTTATTATTATTATTAATAATAATAATAATTGTGGGGGATTAATCCCATTCGTACCACATTTAATCATGTAAAGATCAAAAGGATTCTTCCTCAACCTGGCAACCCTCCCGTCTTCTCTCAGGATTCGGGCCGTATCAAAGACACACCAACAGCCCTAATCCTCATTAAGCAAATGCGTAAACCATTACACATTCTAAACCTTTTACAGCTCTACCGTAGCCAAGGCTCGGAGTAAACTCGACTCGGTGTGAAATTAGAGCGTTCTGTTCCTCAGCCAGACTCCAGCTCTGCGTTTCTAATACAGGATTAAAGTCTTAAGTTCATTAGCGCTGACCTGAGGCCTGTCGGAGACGTATTTGGCGCAGTGGCGGATCAGTCGGATGGCCTCCATGCTGGTGTCGGGGAACGACGCGTTGCAGGCGAACTCGGACAGACACTTCACGGCGTCCTGGAAGGAGTCGATGGTGGCAGGAAAGTGCTTCTCAAATACATTCGCTGTGAAAAAGGAGAGGCAGTGAGTACTCGCACCT
The DNA here is from genome assembly GCF_001660625.3 of Ictalurus punctatus. Taxonomy (NCBI): domain Eukaryota; kingdom Metazoa; phylum Chordata; class Actinopteri; order Siluriformes; family Ictaluridae; genus Ictalurus; species Ictalurus punctatus. Next base: position 6,393,477 of record NC_030438.2, on the reverse strand, counting down.
CGACTCGGCCTCACGCAAATCCGACACCAACTTTCACTTATACACGACTCCAAAAGACACGAGAGTGAACGGTATTTACGAGTGCCAGATTTCCAGGAGTTAAATTTGCAGTTTCCAACCTTTATCTCTAGCCATAGCATCTGTACACAAACAAACGTGTGCGATTAGCACAGACTGACTAGCCTGCCTTAAGTGGGTTTGGGCCAAAATACAAACACTGCATCCTGGTTACTTACTGACGATGTGTCCGGTGGTCTGGAAGGCGAGCTCCACGATGCTCTCGTCCTGATCCGAGGCTGCTAGGTGGAATACTGAGAAAATGTTCTTCCAGCCTGAGCGGATGTTCCCCGCCTGCGAGTTCACCATCTGAGCTATGCAGCGTACCACCATGTCTCTGATAGTGGGCGATCTGTATGAGGTAAATAAATAATAATTAAAAAAGGCGCCGATAACACCACGCGCCTCTATTTCTCCATTTCGAGCCACAACGGCGAGCACGCACACACAGACTGATTTATTCTCCACAATGCTGAGCTAGGCCGTAATCATTTTCGACACTCAAGCGCGAGAGCGTGACTGCTTGCCGGCTTGGTTTAATAAGAACCGCACTGCAGGGTGTGTACATAAACGCCTCGTTACAGAAAACTTCACCATGTCAATGGATACATTAATGTTCACTGTTTTAACAGCATTTTTTTAAAAAAAATGCACTTATTACTGTGCTTATTTTAGGTGCAACGTCTGTCTTATAAGTCCCTATGAATTAGCCGTTACTACAGAAACAATAACGTATTCGAATGAGCGCGTTAATATTAAAATGTGTGTGCCAAACGAGTACGGATTATGATTTGGCGCATGAGCCCAGTGATAAGGACGAGTACACGGCGATTACCTGTTCTTTTTCATGATGTGCTCAAACGGCCTCAAGAAATCCTTCTGAAATCTGAAGTTGGCCAGTTCTCCCTTCTCCAAAAACTTCATGGACAACTGCCTGAGCGAATCCACGGCGAAGATAGCGACGTCCTCGTTGGGATTACAGCCCACCTGCGTGGAAAAAGAGGCACGACGAGAGAGAATTTCAACAAGTTTGACTCCCGATGCTAATCTCGGCAATCCACCTAAAAATAAGGTACGAACGTTTCGCTCGGGTTTGTGGATCTGTGACTAATCGAATCTGACCTTGTTGAAATGATCTCCAATCACTTCCCAGATCCTGGACCACTGGAGCCTGATGCGGCCCATGTTGTAGTAGGAGATCTCAACAATCTTCTGCAGGCTGAACATGCGCGGGTGGGTCGGAGAGGCCAGCTCGTCCATGGACACAGCACACAGCCAGCGCACAAAATCAACTGCAAATAAAAACAAACAAAAAAAAAAACCCAAATCAGTTATGATGTCTGCAAAATGATCATTTAATTACACATTAGCAGGAAAACGTTTTTGTACATACAGAGTTTATATTTAATCACATTTAATCACCGGTACTGCTTCTGATGACAACAACATAACTGTGTATTTATGGACTTATTAAGTGGCTATTTTGATATCCCCATATCATATTAAGATAGATATATATATATATATATATATATATATATATATATATATATATATATATATATATATATATATATTACTTACACACACATACACACACACACATACATACACACACACACATACATATACACACACAGGAGGTTGCTAGGGTGTTCTGGGTGGTTGCTAAGGTCTTGCTAGGGTGTTGTCAGGTGGTTGCTAGCATCTTGCTAGGTGATTGTTAGGGTGTTCTGGGTGGTTGCTAGGCAGTGGCTAGGCTGTTATGGGTGGTTGCAAGGCGGTTGCTAGGTTAGGGTGGTAGGTAATTAGACTGATCTAGACCCCAGACGTTTCCAATTAGGTGCAACTTGCTTCAAATAAAACACAAACTCACAGATATTTCTTTAACATTTGATTATCTGACTGTAGTGTTTACAGTGATCCCGTTGTTTCTTTCACCATAAAAAGAGTGTTGTTTTAAATAATGATGTATAATATACAGTATATATATATATATGGTCATATACTCACCTATAGCATTACCATCCAATCTAATGGATCCTGTGAATATTCTACATTTAAAAAAAGGCAATATTAGTAAATAATCAGAAAAGAAGGGACCAGGAATTCACCCTAGTATAAACACTGGAGCATCACAAGCTGTACTGTACCTGTCCACAGCAACCACAACGCTCTGAGAGCTGGTCTCTCCGATGGATTCTTGAATGCTAGCAATCTGCTTCCGGTCTACATTCCCACCAACTAAAAAGAAAGAAAGAAAAAGAAGAAAAAAAAAGCTAAAAGAACAAATATCTGTAGTGCATATGGATGGAATAAATAAACAACGGGATTGCCCGATGCAAAGAGGAGATACTGGTACCACCTTAAAGTTTCGATAACGATAACAACATGTCTTGATGTGTTTTATTCCTCTTATATCACAGCAATTTTCCATAATTCAGACTTGGTGTGGATAAATTGTATACTGCGGATACACCTTTCACATATTTATTTTAGAACGTTAGCATGAAATGAAGTACAATTTCAAGTTAAATACGGGAGATGACTAGCATTTATATGAAGATGTTCTGGTGTACTGACCGAGGCCCAGGTACTCGTCTGGACTCTGCTCTTTGGTGCTAATGATGAAGCCATCTTTGCCCCGAACAGTCCCGGATATGTAGCGAGCCTTCACCCCTGTACCGATGAGCTGGGCCAGCTCCAACTGACTAATGCACTTCAGAATCTGCAGGAACCACACACACACACACACACACTTCTTCATAAGTATGCATTATCTAAGTGAATAAGCCTCTTGAGCTAGTAGGTCATTTAGTTCATATTTTAAGTGCATCAGTCATGAGACGGGCTCTTGATGAAAACCCCAACTGTAGCAAAGCTCTCACCTCGTGCCACGAGTTTCCCAGGTAATTCCCATCAGTGTGAGCTACTGTGATAAGGGTCTTGATAGTATCGATGTTCTTCTGCTTCATCTCCGCGATCCCAGAGCTGGCAGTGAGCAAGGTGAAGCGAGCCAGAGCCTGCACATACGCATCTCTCTCCAACTGAAACCATCAGCACAGCACATTTAGTACATTTCTTCGTTCTCATTCCTATCCTTTACACCCACTCGACTTCCTACCCTTTACTCCCACTCAAACAGCGCTGATACAACTGCACTACTAACTTAGATTCATGCCGATAAGACCTTAAAGAGGAGCAAAGATTAAGATACGTACTTGTATGGTGAAGATGCAAGCTATTCTGATGGCGCAGCGAATACCCTCCAGGCACAGAGATGCTACCTCGGTGTCATCGCAGTCCTGCAGACCCACGCTGAAGGCCGCCAGGAATGGGGTCCAGGCCAGCTACAGTGTCGGAAATGAAAATTGTGGGCCGTGAGACTATTAAACTAGTTGTCTTTCCTCCCGTTTACAGAGACTGACATTTTCCATCTGAGCGTACAGTATACGGTAAAAAGCTACCAGAATGTCATTAGAACACACATCTGCTTACTTGTTCACCTTTCCTCGGGGTATTATAAGCTAAAGTATGGTAATGGTGACATTAAACATAATAGATATTTTACCCATGGTATCATGCTGAGTTGTAGCTTTAATAAACTCTATAAAAAAAAAGCTCAAAACCTCATCATTACATCCTCTAAGCACAGAGCAAAGGTCAAAGGTCGTTCGTGCAAACGCAGGAAAGCTGGCATTTGAGGAAAATGTTACAGTCACCCTAAATGAATAAAAACGTTATTCTGATTTGACCCTTTCATAGAAATTCATTCGACATTAAAACACGACAAGCCAGTGATACTGCATCCCATCAGGTCTCGATATGCAAATGAGCCAGTTTAAAAGGACAGGAAATGGGAGCATGGTTTGGAATATGCGTTTCCAATTCGCATATTCATATCTATATTTTCTGATGTGTAGAACTACAAGGATTTATTATTCAACTGAGACAATATATGCATTTAAAAAAAAAAAAAAAAAAAAAGCTTGTTAATGTGAGTTGCTATGTTTTTAGTCTCACAGGCCAGACTTGAAGCATTTGCTAGAGAGTACATTTACTCTGGTCTGGTAAATCTACCAAGACCAGCCTACTTTCATGGAAAAAGGTCGTCTAGCTGACATGAATGCAGATCGTTTCCTGCAGCTTGTGGGCAAAACATTCACTGTGTCAAACAAAACTCGACTAACAGGGTTCATACAGATGCTTTATAATGAAATTCCAGGACTTTCAAAGACTATACAAGACAATATAGTGTTTTTTTTTTTTAATTCCAATTAAAAAAGTTAATAATAATAATAATAAACCGACGGAATGTGCATGTGAATGGGCATTGCTTCATCTTCACCATAACATCAATATACTCCAGGTGAGTGACAGGAGAACTACTGCCAACAGACTTTCAATGGAAAGCCACTAGATGACGTCATCCGCTAATTTGCATATCCATTACATCATCGAGTCGTATTTGCATTCAGCCTAGTGTCAGCCCTTGACATCTGTTTACTTCTTTCCTACTCTGTGTGATCACGTACTGCATTTTAAAACAGCCGAATTCCCGATAAAGCTGTTCTCATTTACGTACGTTTTCCATTTCTGTGAATGAATGTGCTGCTCCTCTCTGCCACTCACTGAAGGATTATATTCGTGTTCTATCGAAAATAAACACTAAAGTTATTTCACATTTAGTGACTTTTTCTAATTCAAGCCCTTTTTAAGCAACACTAGATTTTTAAAAATGGCTCTTCTCAAGGTTTTCCAGTACTTACATTTCAAAAAGCCAAATTCAAGAACCTTGTACGAACCCTGTAATATCCTTTAAACCTATTTTCCCGGCACTCAAGTAACTAGATCTTGCTCTGAAAATCTCATTAGCTGCGTCCGAACATCCCTACTACTCTACTATACAGTAGACGAAAAGCTGTAGACCAAAGCAGTAGCATATATGAAAGCTCCGTGTTCATAAAACAGTACGCGAGAGAGATACGCGGGTGACCTGCTGCTTCCACGAGATTCTGGACACCGCGCTGTCCCATGAGGCAACAGGACTGGCGCGCGGAAGAGCTGTCGGAATCAAAAAATAGCAGAAGGCAGCTCATCAGTTCTTTTTAAGTTGTAGGTCACGTGATTGTGCCGACATGGCGTACGCAGTATGTCTGGATTGTATTCGTCCTACATGCATATCACCGATCAGTGCGTACTGAATCGAATGCAGTAGGTACGTGTTGTTTTTAAGAGTTTGTGTGCACAGGAAATGCAGAGATAACGTTAGGTCTTGGGGAAACAAAACCACAAATGATATCAGACTCTCAGTAGCTCTGGCCAGAGCATATGAGGTTGATACTAGTGTGTTTTGTACCTTAAACATAGGCCTGACGTGCTCCAGGTGGGTGGCGCTGGTGAACGGGGCCTGAACGTGGCTCACTGCCTCCATCAGAGCCTTAGCCGTCTTCGCCATCTGCTCCATCTCCACGTTGTACAGCAGCCGTCTCTGTTTCTCACTGGCCACGCCTGTTTCAAACAGCAGCACACACAGCAGTGCTTACTCTGCTCGTCTGGTTCAGTGTACGAGCTACGTGTGGTCGATTCACCACGAATAATAAGCTTTGAGAGAGTTCCTGCACCATGACACTGCATTTATTCACCATTATAAATGCTTGATAACATTTATGCTATAGATGTGATGAATTCCATGCATGTGACAAAAGCGAGAACTACTTTGTTAATGTTATTTACGAAGCTGAATAGTACATCCTGATGTTGAGGACTTAATAATTCCATTATTTCGTTCACTCTGCAATACTGACGGCTCTAATACATCATCTCGGACACATCAGCGTTATGATTAAACGTTTCATAGTGCCAAGTGCTAATCTCACTTTGTTTGTTCGATTTGAGCGGCAATTCCTTCGTCTCCTTCATAGATATCTTCTTCCCTGCGATTTCGTTGTAGATGGATGACAAGTAGTCCTCCGGCAAGTCTTTACTGTCATTGATCCCTCTGTTCATCATGATGTACTGCTCTTTTGTCATTTTATTCTTCACCTGTTCAAAGGAGGAAACGGAAAACCCAAACAATAACTTGTGCGGTACTTGCACTGGAAGACGAACATTTTCACACGTTTCTGGAAAGAACACGTCGCGCCAGATTTGTTTACACCTCGAAATTTTACACTGCAAAGTCACACATTTGCAGGGAATCGTTCAGTGCAGCATACGGCTGTGCCAGGAAAAAAAAAAAAAAAAGAAGCGAAATTCAGATGAATTAGGTTGAGAAATTCAGTAAGTTTTTAGCAGCAGATGTAGAGATGCACTCACCTGTGGACTATGAAGGTCTGTAGTCAACATGATGATTGAATAAGCAAGGACATACGCTGTGTCTGCACTCGCAAACAGGGTTTGTCTACAAAGAAAAGAGATAGCACACATTTACACATAGTGCACCATTATTTACAAACATTAGCGTGGTCTGTGTGCCTTCCAGTCTCAATAAAGGGGGTGTCGTCAGTGTCTGTCAGAAACAATAAAGGGGGTGTGGTTTGTGTGCCAGTCAGAACCAATAAAGGAGGTGTGGTCTCTGTGCCGGTCAGACTAGTAAAGGAGGTGTGGTCTCTGTGCCGGTCAGAACCAATAAAGGAGGTGTGGTCTCTGTCCCTATAAGTCTAGTAAAGGAGGTGTGGTCTCTGTGCCTGTCAGTATAGTAAAGGAGGTGTGGTCTCTGTGCCTGTCAGTCTAGTAAAGGGGTATGGCCTCTGTCCCAGTCAGAATCAGTAAAGGGGGTGTGGTACCTGTCCCTGTCAGTCTAATAAAGGAGGTGTGGTCTCTGTCCCTGTCTGATCACTTACCGCTGGTTGCACTCTAAATATCTAGCCGCAAATTTCTCCATGAGCCGATCGATTTTCTGTGCTTCCCCAGGGAGCCGGAAGCCCTCCAGGAACAGACGCAGGGCTGACACAAAGTCCTTCCCTTGGAAGTCCATTTGGTCCACATAGGCATACATCACTTCCTTGTTGAAGCGATCGTTGTCTCCCAGAAACTCTCCGGCTTGGACCTGTGAAGGAGACGGAGGAACTGGTTAGAAATTAATCGAATCTCTAAATGCGACTCAGTTATATGAATCTGTAATCCAAATGAATCTGTAATCCAGATGGCGAATCAGTTATAAACCTGCAACAGAGTTCAAGTTCATCCTCTTCTACATGTGGGTGACATGACGATATGATATTGTTTTTGCAGTGAATTATTTCTCCAAGATACCATGGGTAATCTTTCCATAACATTCCATAACGTCCACCGAGCAATAAACAATAAAATGCTTTATATTCACACCACTGATTAACACACTACATGCCACTCTCGAGGCTCAGGCTTGGCGCTGAAGAGCTCTCGTTTCAGAGTAGACGTTAAGAGAGCTCTTCCACTCCGGACCGTATGGAGAGTGCACACCTGCTAAAAACAGCGTTACCACTCCCCTAAATTGTTTCGATCTTTTTGAAATGGAAACATTTGGGTGCATTGAACAGGATGAGTGGTGCTACCTGCTTCCTTATTATTATTATTATTATTATTATTATTACTACTATTAAATACTATTAGTAATACGCAAATCAACAGAAGATCGCTTACAGAATCCAGCCTCTCCTCCTGATGTAAGAACTGAGCGATGTCCTCTGGCGTTGTTCCCAGCATGCCTTGCTCCTGCAGATATTGGATGCCCCTCTTTGGTTTCTTGTTGAACCTTTAACAAAAGCGCAGACCCCGACATGTCACCATAAACCTGTAGCTTCTGCAGCGATGAAGGAGTCCATACATATACAGACGGAACTAGATTTCTGATGTACTTTCACAGCTTTCTGAATAAGAACACGCGTTTTAACCATTTATAGTTGCATTTACTGTTGTCAAATGTCCATGGGACAAGCTTTTGTCCAAGTTACATATTCCTGTTGTGTTTTACACTACAGTGGCTGTAAACGGTCGTTCCCTCACCAGCCTTTCTTAAAATTCAAGGACAAAAAGAAATAAACAATGCAGCTTGACATGTTAATGAGAAACCGGAAGACACGCTATCCTTCGTCCGGAATAGTATCCTGTGACGGAAAACTTTCCGACCGTTACAATGCTCTGACAAATGGGGTCTCCTTTATATAGTGTAAGTAGCATGTGTGGGGGTTATTTATTTATTTATTTATTTATTTATTTATATATACAGTGGCAGTAAACCTTAAGGTGTTGCATTAACTTACAGGTCAATGCCTTGCTCGATGATTTCCTTCTGCTGTTTGAGCACTTCGAACTGCTCTGGATTATCAGTACCGGACATCTGCGTGCTGTAGCTGCCGATGCCTGAGGAAGCTGTGGAGTCCAGAGAATTAATGCTGCCATAGCGGTTAATGGTCTCTGGGTGCTTGGACTCGTTGGCCTCCTGCTCAGAAGGCTTCTCCTGGCCTGAGAGAGAGAGAGTGAGAGAAAGAGCGAGAGAGAAGGGGGGGGGGGGGGGGCAGTGTGGTGGAGACAGAGACAAAGACATGCACAGTGAGGGAGATGAATCCAGGCTTCCGTGGTAAGACAGAGATTGGAGACCATTTATTAGGGCTGTAAAGTGTGTTGCTGTACAGAGGCTCCTCACACTCTGCTGTCTGTATGAGGTTACAAAAGGTCATTCAGAATAAGGATGAGACAAAGAAACTCTAAACAGATCACAAGAGCCAGCTAATGGCCTTGCAAACCAGGCCAGCAGCATGTGCATGCACACAGTCTGTGTGTGTGTGTGTCTGAATAAGAGAGACAATGTTCCATGTAGGATCTGATAACATGTAGGAAACTCTTTAAAACATTCAGCATGTAGTAACGTGAGAGCACAGGCTGCTTTCTCAAAGCACAGGGACAGGAGAGACACGCTGCTGCTCACAGACTCTTACCTCCTCTAGAGGGACTGAAATTCTCCGTTTCCCAACACGCAAAGCCACGATACTAAACACCGTCATGTAAGCTTCGCAGCACAAACCCTGACGTCATAAATCAACACAAAAAAGCTGTCCATTAAACGGGTTTAAAATGTTATTTACGTAAATAATGTCTGAATTGTGTGAATTAAATGCACTTTATTGTCTGACTGGTGAGATTCTTTGCATTGATGCTTTTACAGCCAATGATTTAGTTGTGCAAATGAGGCTTTGTCTAATTAAATATACATAAATCTGCATAATTAATATAACGAAATGTGGTTTCATGTTGCTCAAATTAAATGAATTATTTCTGTCACCGTGACGCTCTCAAGAGATCTTTACAGAAAAGTGTACTGGGAAAGATCTTCTGTATACGGCTCATAAAGAATGATGACGCATACTGAAACGATGGCGCTGTAACGAGTGGGCGGAGCTTAAAGCCTCCTTAAAAGTTGCTAAGTTTGAGAAAATGTAGGTCATGAAAGATAAACATTTTTCTTTTCTTTTTTTCCTTTTATTGATACTGTTTATTGCTTAAAGTCTCGCTCTTCCCCTCATGAAAAAAAAATTTCAGACCTTTCCAGAATTTTCCGGGACTGATTGTTGAAGTTTGCTTGACTTTAATAATCATTTCAAAGGTCGGGGGGGAAAAAGAAAAAAAAAAAAAAAAAGAATAAAAATGGGAAACGTTAAATGTGTCACCTGGCTTCACAATTGCCCTCTATAGAATGATGTCATCAGGGTTCAAATACGTATATCTACTAGTCTTTAAATCAGACAGCGTTACTATAGCAACAGGGCTAGCTATCTCACAGCCTTTCATGTAACGCGTGCTCTTCCTTTCATGTGAGCATTGAGGACAGAGAACAAACGACACAAGAGCAACGGTGAAGGACAGACAAAAATAAATAAATAAATAAATAAATAAATAAATAAATAAAATAAAATAAAATAAAATAAAATACAATAATATCCCGCAAGTTAAACAGAAGCTCATACATAAGACGTTCGATCTGACAGAACACGTATTGCATAGGAACAAATGAACAGAGCTCGTTAAAAAAAAGAAAAGAAAAGAAAAAAAAAAGACAATACATTGTGTAGAGAATAGTAAACTTTGGCAACTGGGCAAAACCCTGATAAGAAACTGCTGATCCTCAATAAACTCGCAGTCTGGGTGCTACGCCGTTTGGGGCTATTTGTGCTTCCACTGATTAGCAAGAGCTCCCGGGTTTGTTTGATTAAGATGGAAAGCTCACCACAGGCACTGCTGAGATCGGTCCCTGGATTTGCTCTGAGAGACTGGATTTTCCCTCAAATACAGTTTATCGCTTGCTTGTACAGGAAGCAAGGAATTCAGAATGAAACTCAATTGTGAAGAAAAAAAAAAAAAAAATCACATTTTTTAAATATTTTATAACATGTGGCTAGTTAAGCCACAATTACTTTCCACTCCAGTGATGACTCCCCAAAGCTGTGACTAAAACTTTGTTTGGTGGGGGGGCAGGGGGGTGTTGTGTACGGAGGTGCTTACCGAGAGTGGTCTGAGAGTTAGGGTTCACGTACTGATCCTTACTCCACTCCACCATGCACTTGAGGATTGACACGAGACACTCCAGACCCTTCTTTCTCAAAGTCAGATCCTGGAGATCCAGAGCAGACTCGCATCATAACACGGTCCATGAATTCAATTCAATTCAATTTTATTTTATTTGTATAGCGCTTTTTACAATAGACACTGTCTCAAAGCAGCTTTACAGAAACATATAAACACGGTATACAGATATTATACCCATAATCGTTACCAAAAAGCAAAACCTCTCGAACGTATCCACTAATGCAAAAGGCGCATTGGCACAAATCTACAGTCCTCTCCGAAAGTACTGGAACAGGAAGGCCAACTCTATTGATTTCACTATATCTATCTATCTCTCTCTCATATATATATATATATATATATATATATATATATATATATATATATATATATATATATATATATATATATATATATATATATGGGTTTCATATCAAAAGCTGAATATGAGGCAACAGATGGGTGTTCCTTGTTTCGCAGGTGTGCCCTGTTAAAATGCTCATTTAAAGTATTAGTATCTCTGAATGTCTACTCTCGGTTTGCCTTTTTGGGTTTCGCCTGTGTTTGTCGTTAAAAAGGATAAACCAACATGAAGACCAGAGAGCTGTCTATGGGAGAAAAGCAAGCCATTTTGAAGCTGAGAAAAGAGAGAAAAAATCTATCAAGCACTGGGCATAGCCAATACAACAAAATTTGGTCCGGTGTCCAGAAAAAAAAAAAGAAGAAGAAAACGCACCACTGGTGTTGTTTCAGAGGAGACTGTAGTAACGATTTTTTTAAAAAATGCACAGTAATCGCACGAAAGGATCAGATTTACCTGCAGCGGGGTCGTGCCCAGCTCGTGGCCTCCTCGGCCCTGTGCGATCTTGGACAGGTCGTTCACCAACCTCTCAAATATGTTAGCAGCGTTCAGGTCACAGTCATAATTCACATAGATATCCACCACACTCTGGGCATCTGTGAGCGTGAAAGAGAGCACACACTCATACACTGGAAATTCAAGCTACGGAGAACAAATTCAGACTTTAGCCTATGGTACAACAATTAAAATTTTTATTTTTTATTTTTTAAGTGAAAGTTCTCAGTTCGCACTGATATGAGCAAAGTGGGCGGGACTGGCGCAATCAAGCTGAGCTTCATGCAAATGAATGCTGAACCAAGTAGGCAAGTACCAATAAAAGAGAAGGACATGCAAAATGCAACTATCAATGGAACAAAAAGTACATTTGTTTTTACAATAAATAAATATAAACTATAAAACTGCATCAAAAAAACAAAACCCACAATGCTTGGAGAAACGCGAGATGGAATAAAAGGTACTGCTGTGCGCTATTCTAGGAAAATAATCAATCAACAACGGTGTAACGTGAACATTTTTTTTTACTCCTCTTATACTACAGCAATTTGCTAATTTACATTAGCATACTTTTTTATCCATTATATTATAGTTACATTTTATGCTTTGGGATGTCCGCAAAACAAGTTAGTTCCTGTTCTCACAGCAGCTATAATCCATATACAAATCGCTCCATCATCAGCCCCTGTTACAATGCGCTGACGCTGGAGACTCCTTCCAAAAAATTTTTTTAAATTCTACATAAAGGTCTGCGAACATGGAGCATTCCCCATACCAATCCCTGTGCAAGCTGTTACGTATCAGAACGAGCTGATTAATATAAACCTTGCGCTGGTTTGTGACGTGCTGCTGTATAAACGTCTACGCCGTTATCTCAGCGGTTACAGTGAAACCATGGCGACCAGCAGGAAACGCGAGTTAGAGACTAGTGGGCGCTGTGATTTGTGAGGAGTTAAAAGTGGAAATTCTAAATTCTTGATACCTGCACATATTCTGGTGAGCGTCTGAATGACCATCCATTTGTGGTCGTAGGAGCTCGTGGACGTCTCGAGGATGTAGAGGAAAATCTCTTTGAAAAAGACCTGCGGTAAAACATGAGCATAGACGCATGACCACGAGGATATGGAGGAATAACGTATTCACAGCAACGGCTATGACTGGATATCCTACTGAATAAAAGTGGGTGGCGATGAAATCCTCAGAGCCTGATTTGCTATGATTGAGAGTCTTTCACACTCACACACTCTCTCACACTCTCTCACACTCTCTCACACTCTCTCACACACTCTCACACACTCTCACACACTCTCACACACTCTCACACACTCTCACACACTCTCACACACTCTCACACACACAGTCTAGGACTGAAGTATAAGCTGCCACAATACACCAGACGCAGATAAATCCCTACTGTCAGCAGGTTAATAGCAGCAGGGGAGGTAGGACTGCTTCACGAGGGATGGAGAACTGCACTCGGTACCTCGATCTGCATCTTGAGGTGGGTTTTGAAGTTGGACAGGAGTGTCAGGAAGATGGACAGGGAGAGCTCGAAGACCTCGGGGACGGAGGAGACGCCGTTTTTGGACAGCGCCACGCACAAGTACTGCTTGATGGCGTTGATGAACATCTCGTTGGTCTTGAAGATAGGGCCTGCATTCTGCAGGATGGAGAGCAGCAATTGCAGCGAGAGCACTTTGGAGCGCAACTCGTGGGATCTGCAGAACACGGAAAAAACGCGTTGAATCATTCCTGCTTCGCAAACGAAGGGAAAAATCCTTGCATATCAATATTTATATATAAATATCAACTTCATATCAATTATTTGTGTACTGAATAATTCTGTAATGAAGTTCACGTTGGTTAACACGTTCCTGCTGTTGGGACTACCGTTCCTCTCTGCCTAAACAGTGTGATGCGGCGGCGCTTTAGTGCTTTAGTCTGTCCAGCTCGGAGCTGAGCTTTCTTTAAAGGAGGTTAGTCTGTGAAGAACAAATATGTGCGTGAGCACAAAACAATGTGCTAGTGTATGGAACTCTGCACGTCCTGGAGCACCGCGGCACACCTACGTTTAGTGTTTTTAAAGCTGCAACACCTACAATTCAGGAGCGCACTCTATTCTGAAGTGAGCAGTCATTACAAGCCTTTCAACGTCCTCTGTCTAGGCTTAAAGTGCTGAAAAACCTTACTCTTAAATTGCTGTTACAGACGAGACCGAATGATGTTATTTGACGTGCATCCTGAATGACTGTTATTTTCAACACCTACCGAGGAGGAACATTATAGAGGGTGTAGCCTTTGCGGGAAGTAGACTGCAGCTCCTGCTAAACCAGGCACAGCACTAAATACTGCAAGTGAAAAATTCTCCAAGGAAGAAAAAAGAAAGAAAAAAAAACCCCTCACAGTCCTTAAGAGAAGTGCTATAGAAGTTTTGAGCTTGAGTGGGCAGCGGAGTATTAAGCGCTAACCTTTGCAGCGAACGCTCGGTCATACACTGAATACAAAAATCAAATGCTCGCTTCTCTCCAAGGCCTGCACCTCTACTTAATTTTTTTTTTTCTCTTCGACAGAACAGACACGCGATTAATCCAGCGCTCAGGAGTACCGATTTGTTTCGGGGTAAATGAGCGACTCTCCGTAGTACGTTAAGTCTAAACAAAAATCTCAGGTGCATGCAAATCAAAAAACCGCGCCGACTTCCTTTTCACCTCTGAGCCACCGCTGATTAAACATCGCTCTGACTGAATCTGTGCCTCGTCTTCCTGAGCAGCCCTGATGTAAATTTGCAGAGGTGAAGCAGCGCTCTGACTTTCAAACATAAAAATCAATACAGATTTTTTATTTTTTTTGTTAACCTGCTTGTCTCTGACGATAGGCAGGAACGAACGAGACTGATTTTATCACTGGAGTAGGTTTTATTGAGTTTAAAACAAAGCTACACTACTTTTGGCACGGCAGTCACTGGTTCTTCTTCGAGACCTTCTAATGCTGTGCAGGAAAATAATCATTGACGGAGCTACGGCTGTCACGATGAGGTTGAATTGTCCTATAACAGCATGTCCTGAAGTGTTGTATTCCACTTATACTACAGCAATTTCACAACGATTACAATTTTGAGTATTAAAGAGCTTAAGGTGGTACTTTTTATCCATTTAAAGTTACATGTCATGCATCCATGAAACAAGCTCTATATATATATATATATATATATATATATATATATATATATATATATATATATATATATATATATATATATATATATATTTATTTATTTTTAATTATTTATTTATTTACTTACTTACACATATATATGTATATGTCTATCTATCTATATATATATAAAAACGGATATACACACGCCTTAAAGCAGGAACCTCTCCCCAAGCTGAAAATGAAATCAACAACTTCTGACCTAACAGAATCGAGACTTCGACGGCGCTCTGGTATATAACGAGAGAGAATAAAATCTGGTTCATGGCCACCAGGATAAAACCTCCGCCAGCCGTAATAACGATGACTGATACACGCTGAATTGAATTACACCGAGGAACCAGAGTCATAAATCCTGTTAAACAAGTCCTGCGATCTTATTATGACAATCTGATTCCTCTCTGAATCCGTACAGCAGACCATATCAGCCATTAAAACCGTGATTTTTGATCAAATCGGATCCTTCTTCCACAGGAAACGGCTCGTTGTCAGTGGGTTTCCTTGGCTGTGTAAGAGCAGGCTTACTTTGGGTCGGGCGGGCCGTCTGAAAGGGGCTTCATGGACAACTTGCAGAGGGAGCGGAACACCAGGAAGGCGTCTTTTTGCAAAATGTGCGAGAACTTCGCACCCGGTGCGGGCCCCGCTGGAGCCCCAGATTCCTGAAGCAAACAGAGAGAGACATGGGAAGTGTTAGAAAATGCTCGCCTTCACAAATGAAACGTTAAAGCAGGTGGGACGGGCTGTTTCGTCGGTGCGTTTAACACCGTTTTACACTCAGAAATCACCTTTGCGCTGGGCCGTATCGCGCCACCGCAGCGTGGAACATTTATCTTGCTATACCAACACAACACTTCTCAACAGACTGCTAAAACAGAGCAAAGAATATTCCTTTGGCTTTTAAGTCACTTACATGACACTGGCATAATGAAACATTCTGAATGTTATAGAAGTCCTAATATTATAGCCTAACTCTGGAATTTATACAAGGCACATTTATATATGGCTTGCTAGTTTTTCTTCCTCTCTGCTCTAACACACATGATTCCAGCAGGTAATTAGCTAAGTAGATGAACTGGGTGTGCCAGGAGCGGGGAAAATGCGAAAACGTGCAGTAAGGGGGATAACTGCAGGACCGGCCCTGAGAACCTTGAACCTTCTAAGAAATGAAAACCTATGAATCCAAATGAAACGCTGCATTAATTTTGTGTTTTGCTACCTGGAGCTAAAAGCTTAATATTTCAGTACGTATAGAAATCGAATGTTGATAAGAGCTTAAAAATGTTTAAAAAGTCGATTAAGACGGACGAAAGCTCAGTAATGCGTTTGTAGATGCCCTCTGCATTTGCTCCAATGGCCGGTCCGACATTTTGATGACTCGCCTGAGTGTCGCTGGACGAGACAGACAGTCTGTCGTCAGGCAGGGACGGAGTGAAGCTGGCAGAGATGGGTGTGCCAGGGATGCCGTTAGCGTGGACGTTCTCACTGTCGCTGCTCAGGCCACCCTCCTCCTCCAGCGATGTAGGCGTGGCCTCTGGCTCCACTTCCCCGCCTACACTCTCCTTAGCATCTAAACACAGACCAAAAAAAAAAAAAAGTACGAGGTCTGTTAGGGTGGTTTGAGACGCATGGGTAAGACAATGCCACCCGCTCCAGGATAGAAATCTACAAAACGAAGGGGTGCGAGCGCTCACCTCCAGTCACAGTGCTGACCACCTCCTGCAGTATACTCTGCACAATTTCCTGAGCCTTCTCCTCATAATTCAGGCTGTCCTCTTCTTCAGGAGCTCGTGAACCACGCTCGGCCGCGCCTGCAGAAAATAACGACGCGTTAACTCGGCATTTTTTTTTAAAATTCAGTTCGGCATAAAACACCCAGAATCGTGCTTAATATCATCCTCTCGAGATAATGATGGGAGACGATCGTGACGGTATTAACCCATGATGACTTTAACTGCATTCTCATAAGGAGACACAGAGAGACGAGATGTGCGAGAAGTCATTCTGTTTTTCTTTCAGTCTTAAAAATGGAAACTAATACTTTTATAAACGCATGTCTAAATAACATATCAATCAATGTTAATTTTAAACATGTAGTCCTCAGGCTCTCTTTTAAACCTTCACTGCATGGTGTTGCTATATGGCAACAATTCATTTATCTCCAAGTTTTTGATAGGCAATAATAAAAAACTACTATTTTCCTATGTATCTGGAAAAATGGGGCTTTAACTTTGACATAACCCAAAAAAAAAAAGGCGTCACGTCACATGACCAGGAAGTGTTGTTTGCACTTCACACAGCATGGTGGCCATGTCCGATGACGGTAAGGTCATCATCGGTGGCCTCTCAAAAATGTGATTAGTTTTTCAATATTTAGATAAAACTACTTAAAGGAAAATACTGAATCCCTATCTGAGATAAGTTAGCATTTATTCAGAGTATTCTGTAAAATGCTCAAATTTCACATGCGATAATGGAACTAAACAGCAACATTTTTTATGTAAACGTAGTAATTAAGGAAAATTTGGCGTTTTTGCTAACTGATCGAAAATAAAACCAGCTCCAGGTTGGAAGGTCAGCAGAAAAGAAAAAAAAAAAGAAAAAAAAAAAAAAAAGATCTTTACTCTGTTCTGCGGCGGTGGCCTGGTCCGCCTCGGTCTGTTCGTTCTCTACAGGGCCGAAATCAGAGCCGTTCTCTGGCTCCGGGCTCTCGTAGTGGGGCGATTCGTGCTCTGCCGTACCGCCCTCCACCCCTGACCCTCCGTTCACCTCCTCGCCCGACAGGCTCTGACTCTTGGCCGGGGTGTCTGGGAGCTGCTGGAGCTGTGGAGACTCAGGCTCCTGCTGGCTGAGCGGAGAATGCTGCCTGTGCCTCTCCCTCTCCATCTGCTTCGCCTCCTGGAGCTGAACACACGCGCACATGAAAACACACAAGTGCTCTATTTAAACACACACACACGCTTCTATTACCGGTTGGTAAACAGTATTTATCATTCCCTTGGGCAAAGCCACGCTGTGGAGCATCCACTTCTCTGTGCAGCAGGCAAACATCTGCGTCCTCCAGCGAATGTAATAATAATTATTATTATTTTTATTTAAAAAGAAGTAAATATCATCCTGGGATCGTTTAGTACTGGGCTGTGTGAGGGGAAATATACACTTCTCATCTACCTTCATTGTCTATTGCATGCAACTAAACTGATGAACTGGTCAAGAGCAGAGCAGTCATGCTTGATCTGATGGAGGGATGGAGGAAATTCTGCCTTCGCTCAAACACGGACGGGTTTTCTAACGTGAAGGGAAGTCATGTTTGTGAAATAGTGATGACACGAATGAACGATGCTACTCATTCGCCATGTTTACATACAGCTCGTTAACACGTGCTCCAAACGAGAGCTCGATCGGAATAAACAACACACATCTATACACGCCGGAGCGGAGTAGAATAAAACGGATCAAAACGTTCATCCGATCCAAGAGGGTGGAAATTCTTCTTATGAATGCGGTTAAATGTTAAATTCTGAATTTGATTAACTTTTACGGTCTGAATCTTTGCGCATGTTTTGCTGCGCAACATGACAACCACAAGAAAACTGGGTGAAAAGAGTCACAGAAATATCATTTCGAGGTTAGACAGAGACATTTTATCTAGGGCTGGGCGATATATCGATATCGGCATAAACGATTATGCGATACACTTTTCCGAGATATCGTTGGTATCATGATGTACAGTATGTTTTACATTTTTAATCATTACAAATGAAATGGTACTGAACAGATGCCGTTGGTTTGATGTCGTCGTTTTTTCTTTTTTTTGTTTTCTTTCTTTTTTTAAACGTAATCATCTTTGCCTTTGTAAACATTAAATAAAGTATCGTCAAACTCACTTGAACAGATTTGGTTTATTTTACTATTGTTTTGTGTACAGTTCGTTAGCTAAATTATATCTCGTGTATCGTAGAAAGCATCGTGATAGGATTTTTTTTTTTCATATCGTCCAACCGTACAATTTATCTAGCATACAGAAGCAGAATGATGATGGAAACTACGTATTCCTGTACATTAAATGTAAATAGAAACTTATAAACATCTAAAAATCACTGGCATGCTGCTGTGGTATGAGAGAAAGAACACACAATAAGGCACGTAGAGGAAAATAATCAACATTGTGATGTCGTCGTGTGTTGTATCCTGGTGCAAAGTGTAATTACTATTACCACGCCAAAGTAGAATGTTTTTAATAAATAATTATGTCCGTTTTTTTTTTTTTTTTTATAGTTTACGTTCATCATTGTGGAGTGTCCATGAAACAAGTTAGCTCCTGTTACCTCTTACATTAAAGCCTCTTATTCTTCTCTCTCAAAGTTAGTAAGAAAAGACACACAGGTCGCCATGTTATCGCAAGTTCACGAGGCGGAAAGACGTGAAGACGTCTCCTTGTCTGAAATCTTACTGACACTTGAGACTCGAATGTCTCTTTACAGAAACGACACGCGTATTTTAATCCGTTTGTTGTTACTATAGAAACGATAACACATTAGAACGAGTGCGTTAATATGAACCTGTGATTTGTCTTGAACCAGAACCAAAAAAACAAACAAACAAATAAATAAATAAAAAGGTGAGAACAACAAAACGAAAGTTCTTCCATCGCTGGACGTTCGAATCCGATCTACGCTACGGCCGTCCGTGGTCGGGAGCCGAGGGAGCAAAACTGGCTGTGCTGTCTGGGTAGAAAATATGCTCTCTCTCCCCCCTGTGAGTCAATCACAGTGACACTAGCTATACTTGAGCATCTCGTGTATGCGGAAGAGGGCAGATAGCACATTCCTCTTAGTGTGTTACACCGCACTGCGATGCAGCAGTTAGAAGCGATGTGATTGGCTGGCTTCATGTGTTTTGCAGGAAGCGCGTGTTCGCTAGCTGTCGTCTGAAAGAGGAGAGCTGGCTGGTGGGTGGGAACTGACCAAATTAGGAAGAAATTACATATGCAGAGATTGACATGCAAATCCTCACATAGAAATACACCCATTATGCAGGGCACAAACCTCACGTTGAGCAGAAGTTAATACGCCCTTCGATTGTTAGCCGCGTCCACTTCGGTTATTATTCATACACACTACTGGTCAAAAGTTTACAGACACACTCATTCTTTATTTTTATTTTTAGACATTTTAGAATAATAACGTCATCAAAACTCAGGAGTAACACAAAAGGAACTATGGGAATGAAGTCGCGATAAAAAAATCCAAATTAAATCAAATTAATTTCATATTTTAGCATCTTCAAAGTAGACTTGCCTAGAATTTCCAGAAATGTATTCTTGCCGTTTTCTGACCCGATTTCCTGAGGAATTTCCCTGAGATGCTTTTTAAACAGTATTAAAAGGAGTTCACACCTACACTGGACACTTATCGGCTGCTTTTCGGAATATTTCGCTCCGAGTCGTCCGTTTCAATAAAGATTTTTTGTGAATAAAATGTTGGTTTTAATCTAATAAAAGAAACTAATATGTCGGCACAATTATATTTTTGTCTACAACACCGATTTCAAACATTTAATCACACACCTTCAGATCAAAAGGTTTTTAAGATCATGAGTAGGGTGTCCACAAACATTTGACCGGTGGTGTATACTTCTTTGTCCTAGATAGTATGCCTGAACTTTTTTTCCCCTTCTTCCTATGGCTCTTTACTGCCTGTGTTAGACGTGCTAGAATACTTATTTTTAATTGTAATGCGTATTTTTAAATTGAATGTGCCATCTGCGTGGGCTAGCTGGGATAATTAGCTGTGAAGTATGCCTCGGAGTGTGAAGTGCTGGAGGTGTGGCGCGCAGTGAAAAGGGCAGAGGTTAACATGGGGGCGGGGCTCCGTCCAGTCCACACCCATCACCCTCCCTTACTCACCACGAGTACTTAAACCTTCAGGAAAGGGTTCGGTGTACGTTACTTTACGACATACAGGGTGTCAGGAAAGTCAGGAACCAACGAGAGCACCAAGAAAAAACCATTTCTATTATATTAAAATTATACTACCAGATGAACGCTTACACCAACAGAATCGAACAAAACAGCGTTTAACAAGCAGCTCATGTTAACACGTCTGTGAGAAAAGGCTCCAGAAAGCCAATCAAGTGATGGTTTCAATCATTAGCGACAACACAGATTGTATTCTATCGTTGTATCTGATATAACGATACGCCGCCGTGAGCCTGTGGCATCTGGTCTGCACGATGTGTGTACGATTTACACGGAACGCTCATCCTTGACAGCGTGATACGAGCCGCTTTGATGCTGAGCTGCGTAAATCAAAACAGAAGCTACCGGGAGCAATTATTATTAAATCAAAAATAAAACTGGGTTGGGATGAAATGATCATGATCCCTGTGAATCTAATACACAGCCAGTCAGTCACTCGCCATCTGCATGCAGTCTAAACCACACACACACACTCACTCTCTCTCACTTAAAAACACACCATAGCGGAACATCCGTACACTTCAGATATCAAACAACTGAAAAGAAAGACATCATTTTAGAGAGAAGACTGCAGGCAAAAACAGATACAGCAAGCACACATCAGATACACACAGAGAGAGAGAGAGAGAGAGAGAGAGAGAGAGCGAGCGAGCGAATGGAAGAGAGAGATGAAAGCAGATGCACACGAAAAAGAAGAATTCAGATCAAGCAAACGCAAGGCAGACCCTCTTGCTCTTTACCTGACGGTCACGCTTTCTGGACGCCATAGACCAACTGATCTTGTGATTTGTAAGCTTGGGTTCGAAAAAAAAGAAGAAAAAGGAGGAACAGGAGAAGGAAGAGGAGGAGGCATCAATCGAGAAGAAAGAAGAAGAGGTTAGACCAAGGCCACGTGCCGGCGTATATTTCGACTGACTGCTTTAAGGTGCGACTCACGGCCTGGTTCTCCATGCGGGCGAAGATGACGTTAAGCATCTGGGTGAGGGTGGCTTTCGCTGTCGTCTGATTGATGAGGTTCTTGCTGGCCAGGTAGATGTTGTAGCACGTCCTGACAGCCTGCAGCACCGTGCCCTCATGGATCTCGATATTCTGGGAGGTCACCGCTGTCAGCAAGGCCTGGGGATGAACAAGGACCGTCAAGAAGAATAAATGATAGCTATTCATCAAAAAAAAAAAAAAAAAAAAAATCGACATTTTCAACTAAAATCGGCATATAAAGACGGTTATTATTACATGCTAACATTACTTGAAGCATCAGATTAGATTACATAATAAACCCACTACCTATTTGTAACATAACTAACTGATTACTTATCATGTTATCCGTACCAGGCCGACACGTTCATTATTCTCGGGTCACTCACTTTGTGTACCTGTTTTTTTTGTTGCTGATCACATGACTACACGGCACGTGGGTGGTTAAGACCATTTTAAGACAAAATCATTGTTAATCAGTGTAGCTGGTCAAACTAGATGTGTGCAAGTTCTGCTTTTTCCATTTCCCCCCTTAGAATATATGTAAATCCTGCATGGTTACAGACTCAAGTCTGCATTCCTCACTCTGCTGAAACAACAAAGAGCTAACGTTATTCTAGTCTAGTGACATTGTGCAAAACTGTTAGTAGGAGTATTTCAGGTCTGGGCAGTTCTTCATAAAAGACAAGGCATACGTATGGATGTATGATGTGTGTGTGTGTGTGCCCACGCATCGGCTTCCCATGATGTGACTGGCTTTGGTTTTTAGTTCTGCTGTCATATCTACATCTGCTGGAGTCTCTGCTTCACTCTGATCACAGTGTACACCCTTTAAAGCCCCAGTAGCATAACAGCGTACCTAATAATCTATTCTCTTTCTCTCTCTCATCATACGTGAACTCCTGCTACCTGACCCTCCCCAATCTGTGAATTCATCCTGACTCTCAATACATACTGTACAATACAACTATAACGTCAAGGAAGTAATGATTCCCATCACTGTTGATCTGACCTGATTCAGTTCAGCACGCGCTGATACTATATGATTCCTGCTTGATTCGATATGATTCAGTTCAGTTAAATAAAGGTTTCCCGGCGTAGGGAAAGCCTTGGGGACAGACAGCTGTGTGTGTAGTCGGGTTTGTCGGTACGTAACAAGCGGTGTTTTTGGCGTATTAACTGTAAGACAGTGAAAGGCATGAGCCTGGTGAGGGAACGATGATCAGAGCGGTTATGGCTGTAGGTGATGACAGGAAGTCACTCGGATCGTGGGTGTATTTTATGGCAGTGTTGCAAGTTTAGCAACTAGCAGTGCGTTTGTGGAGATTTCCTGCTGAGCGCTTGTTGGAACTGATGCTCGACACACTCTCTCTCTCGTTCTCTCTTTCCTCTCGCTCCTTCTCGTTCTGTTTCTCTCACCTCCTCTCTCGTGCTCGCTCTCCCTCTTGCTCTCTCTATTTTTCTCTCTTTCTTTTCTCTCTCCTCTCCAACTCCTCTCGCTCGATCTCCCTCTCCCTATTTTTCTCTTTCCTTTCTGTCTCCTCTCTCACTCTCCCTATTTTTCTCTTTCCTTTCTGTCTCCTCTCTCACTCTCCCTATTTTTCTCTTTCCTTTCTGTCTCCTCTCTCACTCCTCTCACTCTCCCTATTTTTCTCTTTCCTCTCCCTCACTCTCCCTTTCTCTCCTCCTCTCTCGCTCTCCCTATTTTTCTCTTTCCTTTGCCTCTCGCTCTCCCTTGCTCTCCTCTCGCTCGCTCTCCCTTTCTCCCTCTCCTCCTCTGTCGCGCCCGCTCTCTCTCTTGCTCTCCCCTCTCCTTTCACTCACTCTCCCCTTCGCTATTTTTCTCTTTCCTTTCTCTCTCCCTCACTCCCTCCCTCCCTCCTCTCGCTCTCCCTCTGTTTCGTTCTCTCTCCTCTCACTCTGTCTCACCTCTCGCTCTTTTTCCCTTTCCTTTCCCTCCCTCCTCTCCTCTCGCTCGCACTCCTTTCTCCCACGCTCTCTTTCCCCTCTCCCTCTTTTTCTCTCTTTCCTCTCGCTCTCTTTTTCTATCTAACCTCGAGGAGAACCTCGGATTTTAGCCACTTTGTTTTCCAATCCGGCGCGGATCTACGTATCGCGGACCTAATTTCCCATTTGAATCAGAAATCCGGATTTCTGTAAAACTCCTTTGTGACCATATCTATTGCAGAAAACAAATTAAATTGATCTCAACAAAACCAGTATCACTTAGTACTATAACCTGTACTGTAATTGCCGAGTACTTACTTAGTAACTAACTTAGTTACTAAGAACTAAGTACTTACTTAGTACTGTAATTCCTAATTCCAATCCCAATTTTGAACCTTATCCTCACTCTAAAACACATTATATCCCATGAACCTCAAACTATAGCTGAGATCAGCTCTTCTGCACCCTGGCATTATTACACCCTGCCAAACTGTGCCTCGCTTTACATATTTCACGTTTTATCCCACTCCAGAGGGGTCCAATAAACTCTAAAACTAGAAGCCGCTAGACCTTTATGATCTGAAGCTGAACTCCCTCGTCGGTCTGCGGGCCCTGGAAGCAGCCGCAGATCGTCTCGATGATCCTGTCGATGAGCTTCTTCCCCGGGGCAGTGTTGTCCGGGGCGCTGCCCGTCAGATGACCGTAAGCTATGAGTTTCTGCAGAATTCAGACATACATACAGACTCAAAAACAACAGCATGACCAATACACAACTACAACACCTAGCGGCTCAGCGCATTAGCCCCTACTTCAGAAAACTGATCACCCAGGAATCGGCCAATCGTGTGGCAGCAACGCTGCGACAAAATCATGCAAACACAGGTCAAGACCTACAGTCGGACTTCAGAACGGGATAAAATATGATCTCGGTGACTTTCGATGCGCATGTGCTGGGATCTGGGATGCTTTTCTGCTCACCACGCTTGTAAAGAGTGGTTATGTGAGTAAACGTAGCCTTCATGTCAGCTCGAACCGGTCTGAACGTTCTCCTCTGACCTCGCTAATCAGCAAAGCGTTTCTACCTGCAACACAGGATTTTATTTATCTATTTATTTACTTATTCTTAGTTTTTCACACCATTCTGTGAAGACCGTTGCGAGTGAAAATCCCAGGAGATCTCAAACTGTGTCACAAGTCACTGAGCTGACATTTTTTCTACGTTAACTGAAGCTCTTCAGCTGTATTCGCATGCATGTTATACACTTCTGACACACGACTGGCTGATCGAATAAATCGCATCAAAATTGCTTTGCGCCCAATCTGCTACTAATACAACAGATAGAAATATGATACTGACACCCCCCCCATTACACCCAGTCACATGTTAACGGTGTAAGCCCACTCGATAAATCCACCTGTACAGCTGATATCACAGGCTCTGGAGAGCTCACTGACCTGTAAACAGTCTAGTGATGTGCTGACGATGCGGGGACATTTGGACTGACAGGCTAACTCGAACGGCAGGAAATATTTATCCGCTTCGATGAAGGTGCTCTTGGATTTGATGGGAGGCAGGGTACTGGAACTCGACTTGCTGTCTCCAGCAGGGGGGCTAGACGAGAAAAGAAAATGAAATTGCAACTGACTGCATCATCGTTCTCGGGCAGCGCGGTCGAACCGAGCGACAGTCTTGAATGACAGAATGAAACAGTGGCGGTGGATGGAGAAGAAGGGAAGCTTGAGGGGAAGTCTGAGGACAATGAGAATAAAGAGAGAGAGAGAGAGAAGGGAGGGAAAGGTGAGAGATGCAGTAACAGGGGAGAGTGAAGGAATCAGGAGAGGAGGGGAAGATGACATAGCCTTTCTTCTCTTCAGTCATCAACCCTTTCTCCCTGTCTCTCGCCTTTATCCTTATCCATCAATTCGGCAATAGAAGAATTTGCCCTTCTATCACGTTTTTAAATGTTGTAAATGTAACTTTAGTCGGATCACCAGGAAGAATAGGACGGCAGCCGCGCCTCGTCCCGGCTCTTTTTTTTTTTATACGTTTTTTAAAGTCAGCTGCAAGTAAGAGAAAGAGGGATTAAAGATAGAGGGCGAAAAAATGTGACATGTGAAACAGAAAATGAAGAAAGATACATGACAAAGCAAGGTTGCTGCATTACAACTATGTAATTAGAGGGGGGATAAATAAATAAACAAACAAACAAACAAACAAACAAACAAGCAATGTCCGTTATACAGCATAAACATTGTTTCAAACAGAACGTGAACATTCGCTCACCTTAGTTTCTCCGATTCTGCTTTTATTTCCTCTGCAAAAGACAGAAAACAAGACAGAAATATGATCAGCAACGTCAATCGAGCAATCGACCAATCAGAGACGTTCCAGCATCCACCCCTCCCCTAGTCAATCTCGCCATGGTCTGTTTGTTTACCATTTTAACGTTGGTTCCAGAACGTTTCTGATTGTAGAATTGCAACGTGACATGAGAGAGACAGATGACGAGACGGCGTTTATGACACCATGCCGATGTTTTGGCTCGTGCTGTGTGTTTACACTGGGAGCGATTTCACAGATGGGACGCCTGGAAAAGCTCAATCGGCGACTCAAGAGAAGGATTCACGGAGAGGTGTGAAGAGACGGAAAGAGATGACTCCCTCCGTTTCAAACGGAGATGAAATCGATGAAAACACTTCACGGCTGATTTGGTGGCCATTTCCAGCACGGCTTCTGCACGGGGTAATCGCCGGCCGAAGGATCCGGGTCTGGTCTGACCAAGCGCTGTACTCATTACCCAGGTTAGGGGTGGGCAATATGACAAAAGCTCTCTCATATCATGATACGTGAAGATATTTCTACACGATATGTGATGATATGCAAGTTTGCTAACAAAATGCCAGAAAATATCAGAAGCGTTCAATAAAATCTGTTTAAAATGGAGTTCAGTCGTACTTGCATTTAAAGCCAACAACAATAAATTCTTTAATATTATGGGTTTTTTTAATTTTTTCATTTTAAAGATTCAGCTCAATTTTTTTTAATGACAAAATAGGCTGCTTCCAATCAGAGAGTGTAAACAAACAAAAATCTGTTTAAAAAATAAATAAATAAATATTTTTAAAGATTTGAAACGGCACAAAATTTTAACATTAGCCGTTTCCAATTAGTTTGTTTTAAAAAGCTACTTCTGACGAGTTTGTAAAAGAAACATAAATAACTTCCAAACATTTGCAAATAAATAAATAAAATACTACTACTAATAATAAATATTAATAATAATAAAATCTGCATTTTACAATTTTGAAGATTTCAAATCAGTACAAAACTTTGAACTGCAACATCAAATCAGATGCTTCCAGTTTGTAAAAAAATAATTTGTAAATCTAAGAAATAAAATGTCGTTTTACACTTTTAAAGATTTATAACTACAACATTTTAACAACAAATCAACTATTTCCAACCAAGTTTGTTAAAAGTAAAATGAATAAACAAATAAAAATCTCTAAAATATTAACGTTACATTAAATTCACAAATGTGTAACAAATTGGCTACTTCCTGTAGATATAAATTTTAAAATATAAATTTAAATAATTTAAAATATAAATTTTACAGTCTTTAAGGTTGAAAACTATACAAATTTTTTAAATCCTGTTTTTAATATTTTAACAACATTTCACAACAAATATTAAATATTTTTAACGCTACAAACTCCTACAGGAAGCAGGTGATCTGAAGTGAAAGCATTGTGCTGCTTTACGTCTTTAAAATGATAAAATATCCACGCTTTGTTCTTCTTTTCAGTGTTAAATTTGTATCATCAATAACTAACAAGTCATTAAACACTGTTTCCACTAAAAAATAAGAAAAAAAACGAAAGACTGTTTAGCTGGCAGTTTGTTTGCAAACCTATGCATCATGAAGCATATTGTGTACTGCAGAAATATCGTGATGTGATGTATGGTGTCGTATCGTCCACGCTTTCTGACACGCCTCTCTCTGGCTGTATCCATAGTGATTAGCCGGTACACGCATCAGAAAGCTCGGCGGGCTGGAGCTCTGACATCAGACACGCTGTGTATTGGGTCGCTTTAACTGCATTTCCCAGAGCCAAGGACGTCTCCTCGCTCCTTCCTATAACCAACTGGTTGTAATGGTTTTATTGAGCACGTAGCTGGCGGACAAATGGCGCGGTGTAGTGTTTCTCACCTCTACACATTAAACCCCAATAAAAACTACGCTTTCAGCACACTGAAGCTGTTTGGGACAGAGTTATCAGTGCTTAGAGACTTTAACATTTCATCTCTAACTACATTATTCATTTAGATAGCCTGTTCAAATTTAAATCGTAACATGGGACAAGATGGGAACAAATCTTCTCCTTTAGACGAAGTGAAAATTGGGAAAGTGAAGAGGGAAAATTTTTAAATGAACAATAAAATGTATGCTTTCATAAATAAATAAATAAATAAATAAATAAATAAATAAATAAACTCCTTGCTGTTCGCTGCAGCTATGACAGCGAAGATCCTAATGTTCTGAAAGACCGCGAGCGCTCGGGGCTTTCGCAAGACTGTTTCACGCTGCGCTCAGAAGCTGCTCTGACGAGGCCCTGGTAAATTATTTTTCCATATCATGGATGAGATGAAATGAACTATGAGCTCCTTTCGACCCGAAAGGAATTTCAGGTCAGATTGGCAATCATTTGCTGATATGGTAGACAAAGCCAATCATGATCAACATGTACAACATGCATCATAGCAATATTTTTTTTCGCTCCAGCATTTATGATTTTAACTGGGGTTCCATTAATAATATAAAATCCAGAGATTTTTTTTAAAAAAAGTAAAGTATGTAAAAAAAAAAAAATTATCCGGATGATAAGCATAATTTAATTTATTGCCATATCATATTTTCAAACTGTCCATGCCTAGCTTTTTCTTATTTTTCTGATTTAGGTGAATAAATTTGCACAAGAATGCGACAGCGTTCAATTTCAATTGAGATCTTCTAATTTCTTGACACAGTACAGCAACAAACCCAAATGATTCCTCAAATGATTCCTTCAGCTCCTCGAATTGAGATCATCTCATTCCTTGACTTAGGTGTGACTTGGCAGACAAATGAGTCCCCAAATGATTCCCCAGACCATTCCTACAACATACACGGTACATTTCTTCAGTTCCTCGATTTGAGATGTCATTTCTGTACAGCGAGAAACCAAAATGATTCCTCAAATGATTCCTACAACATACATGGTACGCTTCTTCAGCTCATCGAATTGAGATCCTCTCATTTCTTGACAAATGGTTCCTCAGATATGTTCCTATAACATATTTGGTACGTTTCTTCAGTTCCTCATGTGACAACTTTAGTTCCTACCTGCTACCAGTTCCCACTGATTGCGGTTTCATCTTATGACCTCTCAATAAATGTCTTTCAAAACGTTCATTAGAAAAATAAAAATTGGAAGGGCGTTGCAGAGATTCTTGGTACATCTGGTGAATATACCTAGCCAGGGCGGCAAGCTTGCTTTGCTAACCTGTCAATGAAGCAATTAACAAGGGCTGGAATGTAAACCGGTCCAGCACAGAGACCACCCAATAAATAAACAAACAAACAAATAAATAAATAACCTCTCCAGCTCTTACACACACTTACTGAGCTTCATACCTTTCTGGAACTGCTATGATCCCAGTACATCAACCACAGGCCTTGAGATGCAGGAGAAACCAAACTCTCTCCTCATCCATACACACTGACCCGCCTCACACACGCACGCGCGCGCACACACACACACACACACAACTACACTGCAGCCTTGGCAGCTCTCCAAAACTCACATTAACAGCCAGACCATGGAAGAAAAAAAAGACACACACACACACACACACACACACACACACACACAAAGAGTCGAACATTTCAGGCCAAGGCCTGAAGAGTTCTTCAAGGTCTTACTTGCAACATGACTGATAACAATGACAAAATCTACAGCGATGTACAAAACGCCAAAGAACACAACACTTTTACATTCTGTAGTTCGTCATGTTACCGAGATCCTGCGAACCTCCTCGTCTCAAAGCGGAAAACAATCAAAATCACACTGAATCAGGCATGAATCGACTCGTATCACTGCTGTATTATATCATATTCTACATAGCGATATGTGCAGCAGATGGTCTAAAAGTGCGATATACGAACCCCTATGTTCGTATATTATAATACGTGTTGTTCTTTTACCCAATGCCAGGCTTGTGCGATATTGAGCTTTCGAAGCTCATGAATAGTCGTCTTAAACAGTTTGATCGTTCAGAACGAATAGTCCTGAGGGGGGGGACAAAACAAAAAAAACCAAAAGGAAAATGAGCATTTCTACAATTTAACCAGCTGTGCGGTCAGGAACTGCTTGTTGGCAGCAGCAATCGCAAAAACTCCGCTGGATGGTGGGATTTTATGTGATTCTGCTTTAAAATGTGCAGTAAAAAGATACTGAGGGGAAGGGAAGTAAAATAATAAAATGAAACAGATTCCTTATGGCAGGGCACACGGTGGCTTAGTGGTTAGCACGTTTGCCTCACACCTCCAGGGTCGGGGGTTCGATTTTGAGTTTGCATGTTCTCCCCGTGCTGCGGGGGTTTCCTCCCCCAGTCCAAAGACATGCATGGTGTCCAAAATATCCGTAGTGTATGAATGGGTGTGTGAATGTGTATGTGATTGTGCCCTGCGATGGATTGGCACCCTGTCCAGGGTGTACCCCGCCAGGTTTCCCGTGACCCTGAGAAGGACAAGCGGTATAGAAGATGGATGGAGATTCCTTAGGGCCTGAAAATACAAACTAAATGAGCAGTATGTGTCCCAGCGGATCGAGTAGAGGATTGACAAAACAGCCCAACCACGCTGTCAAAACCATCAGACGTTTCACTGTCAAACCTGCCAGATACGATCTACTTCTCTCTCTGTATCTCCCCATCTCTCTTTCTCTCTCAGTCTTAACTCGTTCTCATTTCTTCTCCATCCTGCTCAAATCATTCCGCACGCCATCAGCCACACAAGACGACACCTGTTCCTGTTCATTTTACCTGAACCGGAGAAATCCCAAAGGGTTGAAAGGGAACCACCCCCCAACCCCACCCCCTCGGAAAAAAAAAAGTGTTTTCCTTCTATCCTTTTATATAATGTGTAAATGTTAGTGAATGGAAGGAGAGAGACCGAATCTCTCCTGTGGTCCCAGTTCTGGTCTGCTTCAGCGTGTAGCTTTGACATTTAAAGGAGGAAGAACAAACAGGCAGATTTGTGCTCGGGTGGAACAAAAAAAAAAAAAAAAAAAAACATGACGTGCGTCCCAGAGGTGTTCGTAAACGGCCGCTTAAAACTGGTCTCGCCTTCACGTACGTTCGAACTCGCACGGGACGCTTTTATCTGTGGAGTTAATTCAATAAACTGACAACCTGGCAGCCTGGGCAGCAACCTGCACTCACCAATGTTTGACACGGTACATCAAGTAGACAACAAGCACTCACCACACACACACACACACACACACACACACACACACACACACACCTGCTACATCTCCATCTTCAGGGGAAAGACAAACAGTAGGTAAAGAAAGCAGCGCAGTGCACCACGAGAAGAGCAGCTGGGAAAGAAGAGAGTGTAAACACACACACACACACACACACACACACACGTGTCTCGGCTATCTCTGTAACGAATCAAATGCCAGCCTGTCAGTCCCAAACACATATGATCATAAGAGAACAGAAAGCAGAGAACTTGGCTTTCTCTCATCTCTCTTGCTTGAATATTATAGAACGATAATAAAAGCTCGTGCAGGATGGTGCAGAAAAACATAAAACATCCAGTGAGCAGCAGTTCTGCGTGTGGAAACTGCCTTGGTGTTGTTGAGAGAGGTCGGAGGAAAACGACCGGACTGGTTCGAGCCGACGAGGAGGCTACAGTAACACAAATAAGCACTCTGTACAGCCGCGAGCAGAAAAGCAGCTCAGGAAGCAAAACATCAGGTGGATGGCCTACGACAGCAGAAGACCACGTCGGGTTCATCAGCCAAGGACAGGAACCTCGAGCTAGAAAAAAAATCACCTAATCACCTCATCCTCCGATCGATCTGCACGTTCGACTTGATCAAATACTGGAACGCTTTGCCGAGACACGTCTGTGTTTAAATCTCTGTCCTGAGGCTGAGCTGAAACCTCGAAGTGTCGAGGGAATGCTGCTTTCAGACGTCCTAATCCCTCATCCGCCTCTTTTTTTCTCGTCTATTCAATGGAGTAAATAAATGTCCAGGATAATGCCATTCTCTGTAGCAGCTGCTCCTTGCTATTAACGTCCCCTGGTATTAAACTTCAAACAGTTGGAACAAATTATAGTCTGTGGAAATGATGTACAGTTCGCAGAGCGACACGCTAGCGATACCGCAAAGGCGTACAGCTCGGCTCGGCTGTACCGTTCTCCTGAGGGAAGCAATGCGATGTACTCGTTTAAATGGACGTCCGAAGCACCGAGCGCTCTTCAGGGATTGTACAGAACCTCGGCGTGGACTAATAAGTATGGAATGAAATGAAACGTAAACGCAAACATGTGCGCTGTTAAAGTGAAATAATTAACGATGGGTTGGTGTGCCGAGGCACAGTTAGCATTCAAAGCTGAACGCCAGGTTTTCCCTCTAACGGCACATCCTGAAGTGCTTTATTTCTCATCCACCGCAGCGGTTTGCGAACACCAACAACGTGCGTCTTAAAAAACGCCACGTTGTACTTTTTTAATCCGTTTAAAGCTACGTTTAACTCCTCTGTCCTGTCGACGTCTCCGTGTTCACGGCTTCACTTCCGTTGAGAGTGGAGACGCCTTCAGAGCTGCTGTAACAGAAAACGGTAACAACTTCTGACCAATCAGAATCGAGTATCCGACAGAGACATGGGTATAAATTTCATTTATTCGTTATCCGCATATGACGTATAGGTGGAAGCAGACAGACCGATGGATGGCACAGATCTTTCATTCTCTTAAGAGCAAGCTGCGGGTCTATATCGGTCTACATCACACACCACACACCCACAGCATAACAGTTTAAGCTGAATGGGAAGAGATCCTGTGGCCTTTCGGTCTCCTATGAGCAATCTTGCTATTATTATAACTTAAAGCAGCGATGCTTTTGGGAAACTCGTGCTTTTGAGTCGAGTAACTCAGCCTAGTCGAGTTACCCAACACTTCTTTGGCGAGATCTTCAGCCTCGCTGCTCGTCCTCGGTGTACGAGAGAGCAGCAGTGCTATTACGGGTGGAACGATACACTCTGGTCACGATTCGATTAGCGGGGCATATATATGAACCTACACGTGATTAACCCACACTTTCTGAGTAATCAGAACAGCACTGTGGCATATTTCAAATACTAAGCATTTTGTACTTTGATCCGGGTTATAATCCTTCATCTGTCCCACTGTACGATCCGTCGCTCACTTTCCTCTCTGGTGCATGATGGGAGAGCAAAATGTCTCCATTCATCAATGTCTGCTACTTTTATTTATTCATATTTCTGAGTACAAATACACTAGACGGTTATGTACTCCCACAAGCACGCGATTTGAGCCACTGCTTATGAATTTCAGGGCCTTTCCGTTGCGTCGGCTTCACTCCCGTGAGGCCATGCTGCTGTTCCTTCATCGAGAATGAGAGTTTAGGTGCTTTCTGTGGCAACACTTTCTGCTGCTATAACCTTCAACATCCTTGTTGTCCAAATCGGTCCGTCATGTGCGGTCAATATAAATGATCCTGCGAGCATTATTAGCACGTGGTGCTGCTCTCTCAGCATTGCTCGCACTAGCGGCTACGTCCGAGGGTGTCGTGTCTGTACAAACAGCATCTCTGCAATCAAATAAGCCTCTGTGTTTTGCATATTTTAAGCAAAAGACACTTTCTTTAAACCTTTCCGCCTAAGCTGTGACGAGACGAGCCAGACACCGTACAGATCCATGGGGAATCGGTACAGAATCTGGGTGTCATGCTACAATTAAAGACGTGTATTGATGTCAAGGCATGAAACACGAAGTCAGGGCAGGACATATATCGCGTGGCTCCTCCCCATTTTAAACAGCCAATAGCGTTTAGCTTACCTCACAGCCCGGGCTAGGCCATACTTGACAGTTAGTCCCATGGATGCGAGCCCGAGCGATAAAGCGAGTGAATTCAAGCCTTTTCCTTCTTAACCAACGTACTTTTGGAAAACAAAATAAAGCGCTTGATTTTTATAACGTTGGGGGCGGGACACTTCAGATTCTAGAGTGCATTCGATTGGGCAGAAAAATCTGATAAGAAGCTGAAGTGCAGAAGGACGTCATCGAATTTGTATCGGTGGTAGCGAGAGAGACTGCGAATTTTTGAATGCATGTACCTTCTAAATGCAAATTTTTATCATTGTTTCAGAGCGCACTAGATTATAGAGAACCATAAGGCGAACATCTTCATACTACGTAGAAGCCACCAAAAAAAAAAAAAAAAAAAAAAAAAAAAAAAAAAAAAAAAAGATAAATAGGGAGAAAAACGTGGAAAATCCAAAAATGAATTTCGGGAGTAGCATGTCCGTTGCTCGTTCTCTTCTGCGGTTTGAAACGACCCTACAAACGGCCGCCAGTGGGCGTGTCCCCCCTTCAAAGTGCTGCTGCTTACGGTCGAGGAGGAGGTCGTTTCTATTATGAGGTGAAAGGAAAGCAGAAGCTACAAAGCAGTGATTACGTTCAGACAGATGAGGCAAAGGTGTGGGTTGTGAAATTGCACTCGTTTATGGTGTGGAGAATTACACTGCTGTAGGAGCATCCTTTTGTTTTGCGAATGTATTGTGTGCGCGTGTATACCTGTTCAAATGGCGTTAAATTTACTACGTCTTGAATGATTTCACTCCGTAGAGATGGAGCTATAAAGCCACAGCCAGACCACACAGAGCCGTCCTTCTCTTTCTGGGCTAAAGATTAATAGCGGAGTACGAGCAAACGCACACTCAAACACACACAGTCTCGTCGACATCTTGATTGTTTACCCAGCAGTGCCTCTATCGTAGTGATGCGAGGTTAGGCTACGGTCGTGTTTCCTATCAGCTCAGTGCAGTCTAACGCTCCCATGAGCCTGCGATTCGTGTTGATTCAGTTTTCCCTCATTAACTCGTGCTGATAGAACGATCCGTTCATCACGTGCCAGAGGTCGAATGAAATACGGTAGCTGGGTGATGGTGCACTATTTATCACCGTGTAACAAAGTGTCTTCTAGTAAAATGGACTGCTGTTTACAAATTTTCACCATAACGACCTCATCTAAAAATATCATCGTTTCACTGAGCTTGCATATTATTAAGTAATAATAATCACCATTTCCATATAGTCCTGATCAGCAATACCATGTTCTTCTGTGTGTTTAATAGCCATTGCGGATGATAAAGTTAGGAATAAACGAGGCGCGGCAGCTGAGGTAACACGTTGTTTACGACTGCAGCGGATTACGCAGCCATAAGGGTTGTCAGTGCCGCCGTGTCCCCTGAGCAAATAAAGGCAGGTTGCTCTAGCACGATTTAGGACGAGTCCGGAGGGACGAGGTCGCAAAATCCAACCTACATTTTTGGGAGACGCTAAAGAGACGAGAACCGCCAGGGTATTGATTTTTTTTTTTTTTTTTTTAAATGTCATTTTACATTTTTTATTATTTTTTTTTTTAAATAAACGGTAACATAACCAACTGATCGTACACCGTGACTAACCGCCGAACCGTACGAACTAGGGGTGTAACCCTGCGGATTCCGCATGCTTTCGATTCATGAGGAAACCTTCTGATATTTGATGATACCGCTGAACCTGCTACGATACGACACGGGTGTAATTTAGTAGCCTATGGATGCGTGTACTCATTTTGTGAAGAAAACGTACATACTTTTGAGTGAGTAGCAAAACCGTACGCAAGTACCGAGACGTCCGGACACGTCGTGCCATGCAAGAAAACGCTGTCTAGTTACACACGCTGTCATCGTAAACAAACTCCTCGTTGCATTTCAGCCTTTTAAAAAAAGTTTTTATTTTAACGTGACGATAAAAAAACTTCGGTTAGTGCTAAACGTTTAAGTTCTCAGGACTTGTGCGTCGACGATAAATCGTCGGATTCAATTCAAGCCCGCCGGTGGAGCTCGTCTCCTTCGAGCTCTCCTCCTCCATTCAGGCAAACTTAATTGAATTCCACTCTCCTTTATTCAGCGGGTGGATGAAGTTTAATGAAGTTCTCGAAAGCCTCAGACGAACCGGACTAGAATAAACTAGTAGCAGACGTGACCTGAGGTAAAAACAGCAGAGACGGCGAAACTTTTTAAACAGGAAAACGCATACCCCGAGCAGCTCATGAATATACAGTATACCCACATATTTCAAACCTTTTAGACGTTAATGAAATACGCTGCCAAGTCGAGGAAGCCAGACCTCCTCGCTGCCTTAAGAGCTGTGAAACTTTGTGATGAATAAGACATGGAAAGACCTGCGGTGACGGAATGAAAGAGGAACGAGGTGATCAACATGACCACTAAATAATAAACGAGGATAGCACTTCTAGAGTAAATTGGTCTGCTTCGAAAAATACATTCATGGGTATTAGGACGAGATTTTTAAGTGACCATGGCTATAGTTATACTATTTATACATATACATATATAAAATGAAAGTGTGCAATGGGGTAGCTTTACTTTTCTCAATTGATAGGAAAAAAAAATCTATAATCCATGTAGAATTTCAAACTCTAATCTCTAAAATGTGCAGACGGGGGGGGGGGGGGGGAAAGAAAAAAGAAAAAGAAGAGAAAAAAAACACATGCATTCCCCGTTTTGTAAGAGCTCATTGTGCTTGATGAATAAAAGAAGCTCTTAGAGTCTCAGGTTCGGCTGTGTAACCTATAGGGTACCTGGCCTCGATTAAAGGGACGGTATCACCTGGACGGGTGGTGACGGTGTAGTGGAAACAGTCGGCTTTTCCGAATGAAAGGAAATCGCTTTGTTGGAAAACGAAATATACGTATATGATCGTTCTAGCGTAAATCTTTCCAAAACGCACCCAAGTCAGAGCTCTATCACAGCACTGTTGAACTGTTCAGCAGGCCTAGATCCATTTTCCAGCTGGAACGTGTCGAGCTTTTGTGCGAGAAGACGTGTTCGGAGGCAAATACTATGAAGGTTTGTGTGTGATTAAAAAAAAAAAGAAAAGAAAGTAAGGAGAGAGAGAGAGAAAAAAAAACAACACTAGGAAGTGATTATACAGCAAACGTTGTTTAACAGGAAGCAAGATTAGAAAGGAACTAGAAAGGATGGTGTAGTATCAAATGGACAAAAAAAATTAATAATAATCTTGATATGCGATAAAGTTATTGGATATTGTGATAAGGACATGAAACACGATAGGACTAAAGTACTTTAAAGTACACCTATTATGGTTTTTCAAATATTATCTTTCATGTAGTGTGTTATAGAGCTGTTTGTGAATGTAAAAAGTCTGC
Organism: Ictalurus punctatus; assembly: GCF_001660625.3. Lineage (NCBI taxonomy): Eukaryota > Metazoa > Chordata > Actinopteri > Siluriformes > Ictaluridae > Ictalurus > Ictalurus punctatus. The sequence goes on along the minus strand of NC_030438.2, from coordinate 6,356,368 downwards.
AAAGTTTCAAAAATCAAAACAGAGTTATCGACTCCCAAAAGATGGAATCGATTCTGAACAGCTGAAACGAGTCGTTAGTGATTCCAGCCTTTACTTCCTGTACAAACCTACGTAGGTTTAGAACAAGAAACCCCAACTCTGGTCTTCATCGGCTGCTCGCTGACAGTGGTAGACCAATCACAACAGACTGGGTCATCTGACCAATCAGAGCAGAGTATGTTCTCTGAAAGGAGGAGTTTAGAACGAATCCTTTAGAATGGATCATTTAACGAGTCATCTGTGACACTGGGGGAAAAAATATAATGCTGAAATTTAAATTATGAGCATGTTAAAGTGTTTTTAGACCTCGGATGCGTGTAAATCTATGTATGCGATCTTTAAAACAAAATTACGCACGTTTTAAAACCATCATAATAGGTGTGCTTTAATGTGATTGACTGAATGGAATACATACCTCAAAATGAATCTTTTGCTATTTTCGTGCTTACATGAAGCAACAAAATTCTAAATCAAGATGCCCTTACTTATACCACATAGTTAGGCCAGAACATATTCCAGAACAAGAAAAAAATTATTCCCTGATCAATCCATCCATCCATTTTCCATACCGTTTATCCTACACAGGGTCGCATGGGAACCTGGAGCCTGTCCAAGGGAACTCTGGGCACAAGTCAGGGGGACACCCTGGACTGGGTGCCAACTCATTGCAGGGCACAAATGCACACCCATTCACACATTACGGACAATGTGGAAACGCCAATCAGCCTATAAAGCATGGACTGGGGATGGAAACCAAAGCACAGGGAGAACATACAAACTCCGTACACAGAGGATGGAGGCCGGATTCGAACCCCCAACTCTGGAGGTGCGAGGCAAACGTGCTAACCACTAAGCCAGGGGTGTCCAATCTTACCCGCAAAGGGCCGGTGTGGGTGCAGGTTTTCATTCCAACCAAGCAGGAGCCACACCTGATTCCACCTGTTTAATCAGTTGATCTTGGCTTTCAATAGACTGAGGTGTGACTTCTGCTTGGTTTTAAATGAAAACCTGCACCCACACCGGCCCTTTCCGGATAAGATTGGACACCCCTGCACTAAGCAAAACCACCAAACACAAATACTGGTTTAAAACCAAACGGCAAATGGAACTTTGCTTTTCCCCCCTCACTTACCTTCTCACTTCTCACAGCCATCTCACATCAAGGCACCAAACCCAGGAAAAACATCTCATTAATGATAAAAAAATTCCTCGTAATCATGAAGCACTACTTGATAGTCCAAGGTACAGGATTTATCTGACGAATTCACTGAGCCAATCATTTGGACTTGTTACTTCACGGCATCATAACTCATTTACACAGACCCAAGAACAACTTGGTGTCTCAAACGGTTCGTTTGTTCTTTAAAACGTAGGTGACCCCAATTTAAAAACCTCGTAGGAAATTTATCTCTAAAGAACACTTCTGTGACATCATCTACGCCACTATTCCTCAGTGTCACACCCCTAATTCACAAGTAACTCATTAACTCTAAAGTTGAACTCTTCCAGGAGTCGCTGCTTCTTCAAGGGCATTGCTGCTTCTGAAAGCCTAATATTTGGCTAAGCCAGGCAGACAAGGCGTTCATGCTCGATAAACACTCACAAGCTCGTGTGATGTATCGGAGCAGGGAGCTGTGGAATGTGAAAAACGAGGCACTGCTGTAATCTGCAGGCTGATTCGAGACTCTCCCTCCCTCCTCTGGGGCCGCTGAACTGGGACTTCGTGCTCTGGAGCTTCCTGGCTCGCTCGCTACAGCCACTGGCTTTTACTTTGAGCACAGAGCCAAGACACTGCTCGGCCCAATATAACCCACGGCAAGCGTACACTCCACACGTCCACGGAAAAGAGAACAGGCAACATGAGCAGAAAATTCAGACTTCCTCAATAACACCAAAAAAACAGCCTATTGCTTTTCTCTAAAGCTATCAGGAATAAAGAGCATCCAAACAACACAGCGTGAAAGAAGCCAAACGTCAGACACCGATCCGAAAGATTCTTCGGTGATACTTCATCGTAACAGCTAAGGATGAGCTCTTTATGATCTTTATGAGCAGTTGTGCAAACCAGCAAACACCACCATGTCTCCCGAGCCCAAGCTGTCCTAAAGAAATAATTCTAATTTATTTTGGAACAGGTGCATGTCATTAAGTTCTTGCTGTGTAACACAGTGCCTACAAGTTTTAGCGTTTTAGCAGGCACACCAAAGAAACTTGTTTCTACAGCAGGAAGAAAGAAAAGAAACTTTTTCAGGGACCCAAAAAAATTTTTTTAGAACCCTTAAGCCCCTCATGGGAACTCAGGAACCATTCTTAGGAACTTAGGGACCATTCTCACCAACTCAGGAACCAGTCTCACTAACTCAGGGACCATTCTTAGGGACCATTCTCAGGAACTCAGGGACCATTCTCACCAACTCAGGAACCATTCTCAGGAACTCAGGAACCATTCTCAGGAACTCAGGGACCCTTCTGATAACTGGAAGATACCTTCTCAGTAACTTAAGAATTCTCCATCTTGGCAACTCGGGAGACACCTCCTCGGCAACTCGGGAGACAAGAGAACAAGCTCAGGTACTGTTCTCAGCAACTCAGGAACCCTTCTCTGCAACGTGGGAAGCCCTTCTCTTCAACCCTCTTTCAGCATCTGGGAAACCATTTTGCAGCAACTCAGGGCACCTGTCTCAGCAACTTATGGACTTGTCTCAGGAACCCCCTGACACATTGACACCAGAGGAACCAAGCCTGATTTTGGTCCTGACCAGAAGTACCAGGAACCATTTTACTTCCTATGCCAGTGGAGATCATTTTTTGCAGACTAACTAGGCTACTTACACTGAACATTGCTAAGTGGTCAAGCAGAAGATTCACAGAACACCCAACGCTCTCGCATGGCATTATGAAGTGCCTGCATTTAGCTAACAAACCCTTGTGTACAAGTGAGACCTCTGATGCTATCTGAGTGGTAGATAAAATGATATCGCTTCTACTTTCTGATGGAGACACCACGACGGTGCATTAAAACAGAACATATGCTCCATCAGTCTCAGGAACTGACTAGGGATGTGACGGTGAGGAGATATTCCCCACCGGTTAATTGACGTGTGACAACAACGGTAATACCGGGGTGAGGGGGCGGGGCCGGGCCACGGGTGCCCCCCCCTGCTTATGAATGCCCCTTCGGATTTCACTTTCAAATTAGCAGCAACTGCCTGAATGTTGGGTTCATTATTATTTTTAATGAAAAAATGCCACAACTACAAAACAGTACAATGACAAGCTCACTTATATTAAATCATAGAACTTTTGAAAACGAATCTTCCGCCATCGACTCGTCAGTTCGCTCGCCTCGTTCTCGTCACGTGACAAATGAAATCGGACTCCTGTTGATCTGTGCTGCGACTCGGACTGAATCGAGCAGACGTGTTCGGTTTTCAGTCCTAGAGTCTGTTCTCTAACTGAACTAAATTATTTTTATTACTAGAAAAAGCCAAAACGACAGTGAGGGTGGTTCCGCCGTGGGCGAGTGATGTAATCGGTGTACGGCCGGAACATCATGTAAGACCATCTATCGCAGCAAGCCTAGTACTGAACGCCTCAAACCCAAAAAGTGTCCACTTGAAATGAATGATCTCTAAACATATTTTTTCTCAATCAAATAAGAGTCAAGACATGCCCCTGAGGGTGGAGCATACAAGTTCTAGAGAGCGTGTGATTGGATGAACACAAGATTAGTACAGGATGACTCATCAAAAATTTCTTATTGTCGAACCCCCCTTCAGAAGGGAAGTACAAAATAAAAATATCTACAAAACTATTACTTTGTATTTTTTTTCCTAGCTAAACTATTGCATTTGTTTCCATAAGACCAAGGAATATAGAGAGTAAAAAGCTCTCCAAGAGCACTTTCCATTCCAGTCTTTCTGGAGTAAATCCCTGCTGCATAAGCCTCCATAAGAGCAAGGTGGCTAAAGCTAGTCAGGTGGCTAATGCTAACAAGCTGTCAAAGAGGGCAAGAGCAGCTGCTCATTTCCTCATTTCCTAATTTCCTTATTTCTGTGCCTCGGCCAAGGCAGGAGAAAATATTAACCAGTGACAAACCCATATGCACCAGTTTCCATCTTTATTCTGCCTTCAGGGGGAAGTGTGGGGGTTTATTTGAGCTCGAGCGCGAGCGGAATGTAAGATAAGTTTGTTGAATGTAATCCCATGCTAGCAGGAGAACAGCTAGCAGTAATGCTGACAGACTTTAGCCAGCTGTATTGTAAGGCTGCTTTACCGGGGAGATTAGCAAGGCAAAGCCACGAACTGGTTAATTCCGCCCTGTAATAATGTATGAAAAGATGAAACTTACCCAACGCTACCTCGCAGGCTTTGCGCAGCTGGGAGTGATGCGCCTTCTTCACCTCCTTATCGGCCAAAATCTTTTCCAGAGCTCGGGTTAAAAACATGTTTTTCGTCTTTTTGCCTTCATACATGACGCGGTGGAAAAGGTCCGAGGAGAGGATGGAGCGGAGGAGGAAAAAGCCGTCAGTCACACACAACTAAATGCCCTTTTGGAAGCGGCCTGCGAGCGCTGAGCCTGGAGAGAGAAACATAAATAAAGGCAGAAAGGTGCGGAGAGGAGAAAAATATCCTTCAGTTCTCCATTAGCAACCAGCCTGCGCCATGTTGGGCGGAAACGACGTCACGGAGGGGCGGGGGGAGGGTTGGAGTGAGAGAGAGAGCGAGAGAGAGAGAAAGTTTTGAAGTTTTAGTTTTAAATATTCCTTTATTTTGAACTGTTCACCACCATAACACCATAATGTTTTGCCTATATTTACTAGAATTTTAATTAAATAAATTTATTTATTTATTTATTTGTTTATTTAGTTGTAAATTTTTGTTATTCGTTCCATTAATTTACGTTAATTAAATTTCATAAAAAAATGAATAGAATTAATAAAAAGATTGCTGGCACGTAGATGTTTCGTTTCTCGCACGTTCAAAACCAAGGATTAAAAACAACAAAAACATGATGATTAAGATTATGTAAATCTTTATTTACAATTATTATTTTTTTAATTATGTAAAATGATCATTAAACTTTTTTGTAAAAAAAAAATAAACTAAACTAAAAAATGAGCATTTGTAAAATTTATAGCAAAGCAGAAAGAGAGAGACAGACGGGGAGAGAGAGAGAGAGAGAGAGAGAGAGAGAGAGAGAGAGAGAGAGAGAGAGAAAGAGAGAGACAGGTGGACAGACAGACAGAGAGAGAGAGAGAGAGAGAGACAGTGAGAGAGACAGATAGACAGACATAGAGAGAGAGAGAATTGAGAAAGAGAGAGACAGACAGTGAGAGAGACAGATAGACACATAGAGAGAGAAAGTGAGAAAGAGAGAGACAGACAGACAGAGAAAGTGAGAGAGACAGACAGAGAGTACATTATTTTGTTAATATGAATAACCTCTACTGTAGCACAATCTCTATAAAGTTTATTAATAATTTGGTATAATTTTCTCTTTTTTTCCTATTACTCATCTTTTTTTACAGGCCAATATACACAAATCTTTCCAATAAAAAAAATTCTAAATAAAATGAAGGAAAGGGACCAAAAAGAGAAAGTCTTTTATTATTGTATGTAATTATCTTTATTTCATTGTGTATTCCTTTTTTCCCCACTGGTGCAATTTCGTTATAAACCCGTAAGAATTTATTTTCATTAAAGAATTAGATCAGATAGAGAAAGAGAGAAAAGCGTGTGTGAGAGAGACAGAAAGAGAAAAAGTGTGTGAGAGCAACAGAGAGAGAAAAAGTGAGAGTGAGTGAGTGTGTGAGAGAGATGGAGAGAGACAGAGAGAGAGACAGACTGAGAGACAGAGTTAATGAACTTTTATTATACGGAATTGTTTTGTAATGTAATGTAAGTTGATGTTTGTTGTTCTTTCATTATGGGAAGTTACACTCAGTGCACGCCTAGCTGTGTACATTCAAGTGATGAAACCTAAATTATTATTATTATTAGTAGTAGTAGTATAATTTTATCTGTAATTATTTTAACCTTGTCTTTACTAATACTGAGAAATATTCCAATAATAATACCACCTTTGTTCTTTCCTTATGGTAAGTGTATTTACAGTATCTGCTTCATATAGAAGAATGAAATTAAATGCTTTGGATTCCCATTTGCATTTAACACTTTTAATTAAGAAACAAATCTTGAATAAACTTCACTTATATTTATAAACGTAATTCATTTATAAACGTACGTTACGTGATAATCAAATCTCCATTTATAAGACTGTAATAAAGCACTTTGTAAATGAAAACACCTTCTACGCCGTTCTCAGAGTGTATGTTCATCTTTCATCATCTTCAAGTATTCTTGATCTTCGAGCAAAAAAAGAAAATTTAATTGATGAAAAACGATGACCATGAGTTGATCATGCCCGATACAGCATGATTAGCTAGAACGCTAAGCAGTCATAAGGGAAACATTAACTCAGACAAACCTAGGATTTGGCTTTCTGATTATCTAATGTTTAATAACCCTTTAAGGATTTAATGCTAAGACACATTAGCAACAAAAACAAAACTTAACTAGCTAGCTAATATAACAAACTAAATTACAAAACGGAAATAGATAGCTAATTTAACTGGCTAATGTACAAAACTTAACTAGCTAGCTAGTTAATTTAACGAGCCGCATTTACAAAACAAGCTAGCTAATTTAAACAAGTTAATTTGCAAAACTTAACTATTTAGCTAATTTACCAAAATTAACTAGCTAGCTAATTAAAACATGTTCATTTGCAAAACGTAACTATTTAGCTAATTTACCAAAGTTAAATAGCTAGCTAATTTAGCATACTCGTTTTCATAATTTACCTAGGGCTAGGGTTAGGGTTAGACTAGGGTTAGACAATTTAATCAGCTCATTCAATGAAATCATTTACAAAAGTTTAAGTTCACTTAAAATACTTCTTTAAATTTGATGGTGAATTTTAAAGACTGATGTTTAAATTTTACGTGGGACGCAAATGAGACAGCAACAGACAGCTCACTAAGAAAAAAAATAAGGAAAAAAAGGAAATAAGTAATAGGTACAGAGTGATTTTGGTCAAAATGCAAATGTACTAGTACATTTACAGGTTTTCAATCTCAATAATACTTGAGTACAGTACAAATTTTTAAAAAATAATACTTAAGTAACAATGTACAATTACTCAAGTATTTTCCACTCATGAAGATAAGAATAAAAAATCTGAGGTAACTTTTTTTTTTTTTAATCAGTTTGCCCCTAACGCTAATCGAGGGTAGACTTCTCTTCTCTCTTTTCTGTAAAGACAAAATCACATAAAAACCTCTAACGGTATCTTATGAGTTTTGCCACAAGCCTTTAATAAAGTCTCCAGGACTGTTTTATAAAATATTCTCTAAGTACGACGATAATAAAGATGTTATAAAGAGTCACGGAGGTGGTTCGGGTTGGACGCAAGTGCAGGTTTTGTTTGAACAGACAAACAAATTCAAACAGGTATTCAAAGAATGTGGTCCAGAGCCAGGCACAGGTCAGGCGATCAGAAAACGACAAGAGTGAGTCTAGCAAACTACCTAGAATCAAAACCATGAGAGTAAACTGAGTGAACAAGGCTTAGTAAAATCACTATCATTAACCAGGAGCAAGACTTCACGAGGTACAAGAGTTTGTGTGCTGTTTAAATGAGTGTATGTGTGTGTGAGTGTGAGTGCTTGCAACCAGGTGTGGCTAATTAGAAACATAGGGATTAGACTTTGTAGTCCTTGTGGCTGATGGGAAGTGGAGTTAAAAGTGGAAGCGCTACGCCGTGGAGGATTCTGGGTAGAAGCAGACACGACACAATGTAGGTTCCCTTCAAATAACGTGTAGCCAACCACTGTCAGTAGTGAACATGACGTAATATATCAAATTAATGATAAACATTAAATAATAATAAGAAGAAGGAGAAGCAGAATAATAAGAATAGTAATAGTTTTTTTTGCAGTGGTGGAACGTCACACTGAGAATGTAATATAAATATGTTTACAGTATCTACATGTATGCACTTTTAATAACGAATTAGTATTAAAACATCCATCTTTATACGTCGTTTATTTTTTTTATCCTGCTTCATTTTGATTTAGTATAGCTGTAAATATGTGGCCTATATTATATATGGAGTAATATTATAATAAATATTATAAATCATAAATCATGCATATTTCTTTGCAGAACTGTACGCTCGGTACACATGAGGATGAATGGGTCAGAAAGAGTAAATGTACAGTATATAAATGTACCTTTTTTGCACCGTTAATTACATATATAATTATATATTTATTTATTTATTTATTAGTATAATTTTTTTTTTCATCTGAGCCTTTCATTTTACCCGAGCAGCTTTAGCCACTCTTATTATTATTCCGAACAGATGAATAAAGATGACTCAAATGCAGTATATGAGTGGAGCATAAACACAAAGATAAGTCAGGAATGGGGCGTGTTTCTGTCAAGGTTAAAATGTTTGGCCCTTCCACAGAGACGCTGTCTTCCCACATTATCATTCTAATGGTGGAGATTTTTATCCATGAGGTCAAAGCTGAACAGACACCAAGGAACAACAGAATCATTTCGAGGCACATCATAATAATGCTTAAGCATGTTAATGGAATTATACCACAGTGCTCTCGAATGCTCCATTCCGATTGGCCGGAAGGCGTTGGTTAATTTATACAGTATATACAGTATAACAGCAGCTCGGATAATACGCTATCGTTTCTATGGTAACTCATACAGGGACTTGTATAGTGGACACTATGTTAACTGTTTTTTTTTTAAGGTGTTGATATGGTGAAGGTTTTTTTTTTTTTATGAGGAGTTGTTTAGAATTTTTGGAAGGAGTCTCCAGTGTCAGGACTTTGTCGGAGGTAAAGATGTAACTGTAAGTTTTCCGAGACCGGAGGGCTTTTCGGGTTCTTGGTAATATGACAAGCTTCATTTTATGTCGTATCAGGTAACTTGTTTCGCACAACATTAAATGCAACTATAAATGGATAAAAAGTACAATGTGTCGTTCTTTAATTTGTTGATTGTTTTCCTACTGTAGAACAGCACGTTCCCAAGTGTTTTATTCCTTACATAATGCGTATATTGGAAAATAATGTAATATATAATATTGGAACATGTGACTGACATGTGACTCGTCTAAACAATAAATAGCTCTGAGCATCTACTCTTGGTTTAAGCCTTCAGTTTCACCTGTAAAGACTGCATTTTTTGTTAAAAAGGATAAACCAACATGAAGACCAGAGAGCTATCTATGGGAGAAAAGCAAGCCATTTTGAAGCTGAGAAAAGAGGGAAAATCAATCAGAGGCATTGCAAAAAGACTGCGCATATCCAATACAGCAATTTAGAATGTCCTGAAAAAGACAGAAACCACAGGTGTGCCGGACAACAGGCAACGAATGGGTCGTCCAAGGAAAACAACAACAGCTGATGATAGAAACATTGTTAGAGCTGTGAAGAAAAACCCCAAAACAACAGTCTTGTACACAGAGAGGACTGTATACGGTATACCAGAAAAGGCTCATGCATTCCAACATATAAAGAAATTACAAGTTAAAAATTTTCACTTCATAATGAGAATATGTAGCACAAGATGAGACTCTTCCAAACTCTAAAATTCTCACCAAGCAGATACATCAACTGCTGTAAAACTCTCTGCCGCATCCCAAACACCCAGCAGTCTTCTTTTTTTTTCCTTGTGAAATGAATTATTAAAAGCGAATTGGTGTTTCAAAGGAGACGGGACTAGGCTTTCATTTCTGAGCGCCTGCAATGGGCCTGAATAAATCTAAAAGATGAGCCTTCATTACGGAAAGATTACAGTACACGATCAGCGAGGGTTCAGCGACTGATTTATCAAACGCCGGCGTGACATTCAGATTTATTATACGATCTAACAGCAGCCTGATTAAATAAGTCGTTATGCTGTAACTTCTGCAAAATCGCAATGCTGCAGCAAGACCTTGAGCTTATAGGATAAATGTTTGAAAATGCAAAATGTACAGCAGGACATCCTTGCAAATGAGAGATACAAATATAAAAGGAGATATGAACACAAACACATTATATATATGTATATGTATATGTGTATATATATGTATATGTGTATATATATATATATATATATATATATATATATATATATATATATATATATATATATACACACACACACATATACACATATATACACATATATACACACACACATATATATAACTACATTCCTGGGTGAAATAGGGCACTATGTATGTATGTATGTATGTATGTATGTATGTGTGTATGTATATATATATATACACACACAGTGCCCCATTTCACCCAGGAATGTAGTAAAACGCTAGCTAAAACTTAAATCTTAGCTAGCATGATATGATAACCATAAAAACTAGCTGAATGATAATAGCTGACTGTCACAATACAAGTTACAGGTCTCATTCTTGCTTCACATCTGTTAAAGTTAGGAATTTAGATCAGGGATTAGAAACCGAAACGAAAGGGAATAAAAAACGAACACACTTTTTCATGTTAATATTCATTTTCCGTTCCTGTGTGATTTTAAAAAAATAAATAAATAACAAGTCAAACGTAAAAAGCAATCTTAAGCAGAGTAACAAAATAATTCTACTTTTGATACTTCTATTTGCTTAAGAATACCATAAAAATATCAATATTAAAGCTATTTTTTTTTAAAGAAAATCGAACAAAAGTTATAGTATATAGTACAATACACATTTGTGTTATATTATATATATATATATATATATATATATATATATATATATATATATATATATATGAGCACATAACTGTAATACAGTAAGGATCCGTCCAGCTTCTTTCACATTAAACCCAGCTATAGTGTAGATTTAGTTCTGTTACATAGACATCCAGTAATTATAAAAAATATATATATAGAAAGCAAGTATACAATATTTACACTCTTTGGTCTGTGTTCTTATATACTACACTGACGTGAGGTTTTTGTTTCGGCAAGTGCTCAAAGTGGTCTGTGCTTCACAAACAGAGGCACTTCTCGAAAAGTGCATTGCTTTAAGGCAACAGAGAAACACAGTGCTATTTCTTCACCCGGTGCATTTCTTCAGCAGGCCTGAGGCGATGGCCCTTACTGCCCTCATGGTCTCAGTGCAGGTGGGGCCAATCAGGGCTTCTGGCAAGAGGAAACCATAATGACCTGTATCCCGCAGCTCAAACGCAAATGCATAGGGGATGCCGTTCTTATAGGCCCAGTCGATAGAACTCCCTGAGCTTACGTCTGCGAATACAAAACAAACAGATTTGGCTTTTTTTTTTTGCCATTCTTATCAGGAAGCAAAGTGTTTGAAACGTGGCTGATGATTCAGACACGCAGTGTGAGGTGAAGTCATTAATATCATGTCAGGAAAATGCTTAAAAGTCATACTCACACAGTGTGGTGGAGGCAGGGCCGTATCTGTATCTGACTCCGTATGCGGAGTAAAGCGCGCTCACCGCACTCTGAGCTGCTGTTTCCTGTGGACAATTACGGCAGTTCTAACGCTTCAGAAACAGATCATTTTAAAGGTGCTGTTTGTAACATTTTAAAGTGTTTCTAGATGTGTAATAATCATATCATTCCAACAATACCTTTAATAAACTGTGATTCTCATTAATGTCAGGCAAGAGAATTGGCAAGATTCTATAATTCAGGCTTGTGCTTATATTTTTTTTCCAGCCCAGAAATAAGCACCGCCCCTAGCTGAAAAAAAGAACTGTTCAGCTCTTTTCTTAAAAAAAATATATAAAAAAAACCCAACTCATAAGGCTTAGTTTAGTTTCAACTAGAGGAGGTGGAGTTAGTTGGGGGCTTGTCAATGTTTGTCTCACTATAATTGCAATTCACAAACTGACACTTTAAAAAATTTGTAATGAAATGTAAAAAAAAAAAAAAAAAAAAAAATCGGCAATAGAGTAATCGATTAACTGTAAGGAAAATATTTTTAAATGCATAAACAACTACAAAATATTCACCTCTTTTCCTCTAACAAGCTAGTCCTTGTCTCAAATATTGTAAAAAATAAATTATAAAAATCTGTGGTAACTTGCTATTATATAAAACCTTATTTAAAAAAAGCCCATGCAGACAAAATATCTTCCATTTTCCTAACATGTAAAAAAATCAAGGATTGATTCGGATGCTCGCTTGTGAATCCACTTTATCTTTAATAATGTTTCCTTTAAGAGCGAGAAGAAACCCATTCGTCTTCATCATGAATAAATGACAAACCCTTAAAAGCAGACCTGCAGATATTTTCACTCACCACACAGTCAAAATTGGGGATGGTGCCATATTTGTAGGAGTAAGGATAGAGGAGCATCTGAGCATAGGCGTGGATGGATATGTAAGCCCTCGTGTGTTTCTTGTGCTTGCGCAGGAACCGGGAGACGGCCTTTACCTCGGGCTCGGACTCGGGGAACGGGCCACAGTAGGTGTCATCACAAGGGTGTGTGGAGGCGCCTTCTTCTGCAGGAGTCACGGAGAATATGTCATATCAGGAGGGATTTCATTCACTTTTTCTGTCTTTGTGTTGGAATTCAAGGACGATTATCATATATTTTTACGTTGACTCACCTCACGCCTTTGTGACAGCTCTATTTTAAAGTCAGTTATGACCACCACTGCATTTACAGTGGCCTTCACTGAGGCAGCAAGTGTGTGTGTGTGTGTGTGTGTGTGTGTGTGTGAGTAGGAATTGGAAATTATATTCCCACAGACATTCACAGGAACGTTATAAAATGTGTGCTAACATGGTTTTACATTATTGTACATAATTTTACAAAACTCATAATTCCAACATTTCTCCTTTAGTTTCTGAATCAATTACTTTTAGAGTTACTGAATAACGCTTTATGAAAATTTGCATGAGCTGAGACTTTAAGCAGTTCGTAGATTACCAAAAGAATTTGTATGGTTATATTACGCCAGGTAATATAACATAATCTGACATATAATCAGCATATACACTGATCAGCCATAACATTAAAACCATGGACTGGTGACGTGAACAATATTGATTATCTCCTTATAATGGCACTTGTCAAGAGGTGGGATATACTGTATTAGGCAGCATGTGAACAGTCCGTTTTTGAAGTTGAGGTGCTGGACGCAGGAAAAATGGGCAAGCGTAAGGATCTGAGAGACTCTGACAAGGGCCGAATTGTGATTGCTAGACGACTGGGTCAGAGCATCTCCGAAACAGCAGGTCTTGTGGGGTTGCTCCCGGTGTGCAGTTGCCTCTCAAAAATTGTTCAAGAATGGTTTGAGGAACCTCACAAAGAGTTCAAGGTGTTGGCTTGGCATCCAAATTTCCCTGATCTCAGTCTGATCGAGCATCTGTGGGATCTGCTGGACAAACAAGTCCAATCCATGGAGGCCCCATGTCGCAACTTACAGGACTTAAAGGATCTGCTGCTAACGTCTTGGTGCCAGATACCACAGCACACCTTCAGAGTCCATGCCTTGACGAGTCATAGTTGTTTTGACAGCACAAGGGGGGTCTACACAATATTAGGCAGATGGTTTTAAATGTTATTGCTGATTGGTGTATAACCTGCTAGCTAGCATGAGATCATCGATTACTGTTAGCTACATTGGTTATGCTGTGCATTTATTTCAGCAGTAATTAAATAATTTTCAAAATGGGAAGCTAGTAAAAGCTGGTCGTCTGATCATTGCAAAGTTTGTATCGTTACCCAGTTGCAAAGTTGCATATCACAGATCAATACTAAAAACCAACTTGTGTCCACCTATGACAACTGTGACAAAATATACTTGCATGCAGCTAGCCAGCTAGCTAACTTAACTAATCTTGAGTGTCAAAATACATTTCTAAAAATAAGACATTGCAAATCGGGACTTCAATATTGAAATCTGATCTGTGTTTAAATATGACAAGACCAAGCTATTTCTCTAGCAGCTAACTAGCTAGCTAACTTGCCAGCTAAATATTTGGCGTATCGGGAAAACATGTTGCAGTTTACAGTATGAATATTCAATTTGGATTCATATATGAGAGAAATTTTGAATGAGAATAATAAATGTAAAGTTGATTCGTACTTTCTTAGGAATTATTCTATACAGACTATTTAAGGTTTTAAATGACATATTCAAGGTAACATCAAACAAGCAACAAGCAAATATATATATATATATATATATATATACACCTGAAGATAAAACCGCTAACAATTTACTGTGTCTGCTCCGCCGAGATAATTATTTCCCTCACAGAGTTGTTTCAACCGAAGTCCTGACCTCAGTGGGTAAATTTAGTGCGGGTCTGAATCATGTAGCCTGTATCATCAGCCCACATAGGCCGAGCTCATAATGAGCGTATCCAGTCCGCTCAACCAGTAATTAACATGTCGTGTACAGCAAGGCCATGTTTTTTTGTTTGTTTTTTTATTTACAACAAAAGACAGGAAAGTACTTGAGGGTTTGTCTGTAAACAAGGAAGTCTTTCGAGCAGGACAGTTGAGTGGATCTTTGTTATTAGGTACATAAAAACACTACCTGCACATTTCTGAGTAGACACCTGGCTTTTAAAAGCAGTCTTACACATCCAGTTTTTCGCAGAATTTCTGTCAGGTTAGCTTATTTTATCCAGCTAGCTAGAAATAACAACGAGGAACATTAATATAAACATTTTTAGTATATTATGACGTAAGCAACAAGATATCTTGACACTAACCTATATTATCTTGATATTAGCTTCTGTGAATATCATCACGGTAAAGATTTATTAATGTGATTAAAACACCTTTTTAGAAATCCTGACAGCTTAGCTTAAATGTTAGCTGCAGAGATAGCATTATCAGTGCAGATCTTTAACAACTATGATTCCCATTTAAAATCCTCTCAGTAATCCTGTCAGGTTAGCCCGTACTTAATATTAGCTTATAAAAGCTAGCAAACAAGTATTAGCAGTGAAGATTATGAACAGTTATGAATGTTTTCTTTATTAATCCTGTTAGGTTAGCTTATGGTAGCTAGCCATAGAGCTGGCATTGCGATATGACTTTTAAAAACTAGCATTTATGATTAGGACTTCAAATCCTCTCAGAAATCCTGTCAGATTAGCTTGTTAACAATACAACTAGCATCGTGATTATGACTTAAAAGAGCTAGTTACCATTTATTATTATGACTTTAAATCCTCTCAGAAATCCTGTCAGATTATCTTATGCTAGCCATACAGCTAGTGTCGTGATTGTGACTTAAAAGAGCTAGCTACCATTTATGATTAGGACTTCAAATCCTCTCATAAATCCTGTCAGATTAGCTTGTTAGCAATACAACTAGCATCGTGATTATGACTTAAAAGAGCTAGCTACCATTTATGATTATGCCTTCAAATCCTCTCAGAAATCCAGGTTAGCCCATGTTTACTAGCTAACAGAAATATGCACAAATACATAAAGAACTGTATACATTTACAAATGCCAATGACCTTCTTGAACTCATGTGAAGACTTGCTATTCAAATATGCACATATTCCCTTTTATGACAGCATTAAATTCCATATATTCCATATATCCCTATTCCAAATTGTCAAAGGAACTCAGACACTTTATCTGCGGTCTGCGATGCGTACACGCCGTCTTCTAAAATACCGCTTTCTCCAAATTCTGTAGCTCGTGGTAATTTTTTTATACTTCTTTTGCAAAGTTTGAACTCATGCACTCATCTGAATTTGTTTGCCAGAACAAGGCTCAACCCTGTTGAGACCACATCCCAACATGTACAGCCAAAGAAAGAAAGAAAGTAAGAAAGAAAGAAATTCTGCACATGCATTAGATATGATTGATTGCATTTGAGCCAGTTTTTTTGGCCCAGATTCCAAATCCTGGGAAATGTGGCTGCTTATTATTCAACCTCTTTGCCCACACATTACCATAACCGAGGTCTGTGTGGCAAAAACGAACCATATTTAACCCAGAATCACGTTATGTGGTGTAATATGGTGAGATTCATGTGTGCACCTTTAATCTTTGATGTCCTCTGACGATTAATGAGCCCCATTTTACATCCTGTGATGGATAAATCATGTTTATTTATCAAGTTTTCAGGTCAGGAAGATGTTACAGTCAACTTACCGCACCACTTCACTTTAAAGTTTCGGTTGGCATCGACACCACGGCAGTGGTATTTGGCTTTTTTTGATCGTGTTTTCCTCCAAAAGCGATCCTTCAAGTGAAAAGAAAACACACTTAATAAGTATCTAATATTTACCAGCATTTGACTATGTTTTTTGGGAAATGTTTCCTAAAATTCTGGGTAGGTTCTATTTTGGTCAGAAGCTTTTTTGAAACGTTCTGGGAACTGGGAACCCATCCTGTTTTATTAGACACACACATAACCGAAACTGTAGGAGAACTTCCTCCAAACCATTCAGGGTTAGTGCAAGGTTCCCAAGAGGATCAAATCATTTAAAGGTTATCAGAACATTAGGCCAACGTTCCCAAGCTATCTTGGGTTACCATAAAGTTCCAGAGAGGTCTGAATTATTTATAAGTTTTGGGAACGTTAGCAGAACGTTCTCCAAACCATCCTAGGTTACTGAAAGGTTCACAAAAGGTTCAAATTATTTAAAGGTTACCAGAACATTAGGGGATTGTTTTTCAAACCAGCACAAGTTACCACAAGGTTCCTGAGAGCTTTCAATTACTTACAAGTTATGGGAACGTTAGGGGTGCATTCATTTTAGAAGTTTCCAAGAGGTTCAGATCATTTAAAGGTTACCAGAACGTTAAGGGAACGTTCTCCAAACCATCACAAGTTACAACAAGGTTCCTGAGAGATTAAAATTCACAGGGGAATGGTGTCAGAACCATCCCAGGTTAGTGCAAGGATCCCAGGAGGTTCAAATAATTTAAAAGGTTACCAGACCATTAGGGGAACGTTTTCTGATCCATTATGGGTTCCCTCAGAGGTTTGAATGATTTAATTATTAAATTTTTTGTGTGTTTTCTGGTTGTTCAGTGACTTTGGGTATGAGAAAGGTGCTACATAAGGTATACTTATTATTATTATTAGCATTAGTATTATTATTAATATTCTGTAAATCATAACACACAACCAAACGCAAACGTTATATTCCTGTAACAACTTTCCAGGAAAACCAAATTGAAACTAGAGAAGAACATTCTGTTTTCAGAACGTTTCGGAGACCAATCGTTTTGAGCGAAATTTAATTTTTACGAAAATTATTACCAAGCCTATGCAAGTTGCCTAATCAAAACAACACTGGGAAAATAAACCAGGAGAGTGAAAGTACATGTTTCCAGCTGTAGTGATATCCATCCACGTTGAAGACGGGCATGATGTAGAAGTTCAGCTGCTTTAGCAGTCGCCTCATGCTGGAGTCGTGCTGATAGGAGTTCAAAGCCTGTACACAGAGACGGCAGGAGGTGTCACACACACACACACACACACACACACACACACACACACACACACACACACGAATAAATAAACAAAATGAAGTCTAATCTCCTTCAGCGACAGAACCACAGTGCTATAATAACTGCACAAGGTCAAACATTGCTGACTGCTGAGCCAGAAAAGTAAATACTCTGACACAAGACTGTGAGCTTTTTTAGCTTTCTAATCTTGAAGGCCATGTCTCTGCTATATATGTGCGTTCCGGTACGAACACATTTTAAAAACCTCTTCTGAACCTGAGATATCCCAGGCATTGTCTGTTGTTTTGTTTTAAAGGCACCTATTATGGTTTTGAAACGTGTCTAATTTTGTTTAAAAGGTCTCACACAATATATTTACGTGCATCCGAGGTCTAAAAACACTTTAACGTGCTCATAATTTAAACTGCAGCATTACCTTTATTCCCCCCAGTGTCACAAACGACTTATTAAATGATCCGTTCTAAAGGATTCATTCCAAACTCCTCCTTTCAGAGAGCATACTCTGCTCTGATTGGTCAGACGTCCCAGTCTGTTGTGATTGGTCAACCGCTGTCAGCGAGCAGCCGATGAAGACCAGAGGCGGGGCTTTTTGTTATAAACCTACGTAGGTTTGTACAGAAAGTAAGTCTGGAATCACTAATGACTCGTTTCAACTGTTCAGAATCAGTTCCTTCTTTTGGGAGTCAATAACTCTTTGCAGACTTTGCAGACTTTTACATTCACAAACAGCTCTATAACACACTACATGAAAGGTAATATTTGAAAAACCATAATAGGTGCACTTTAAATAACAATTACAAACTTTGATTGGAAGCAGCTGATTAGATCCGAATTTTTTAAATCGAGAAGGGCTTTTGCAGTAGGAACACCTTTGACCTTTGCGGCAAGAACAGTATATTTAAAGCGAAATTGTCGTATTGTCTATTTTCAAACAAAGCAAAAAATCATATTGGTCTGCTAAATAGCTGGCTTGTTAATATAAAGGTTAATAATTAAGCAAAAAATAAAAAAAAACAAGAAAAAAAATACATTTTGCCTTTTTTAATTTTATTATAGCTTCATTATCATAGCTTTACAACGGGTTTGAAAAAAAGGAAAGCACTGATCACAAATTCTCCTCGATGCTCCGAGGGCTCGTCTTACAAACTTCACTCGAATATAGGAATAAACATTACACAATATACATGAGTGAAATGTAAAGCGGACATTATCACAGAGTTCAGTCATGTCTTTGACAGGTTCTGATGTGCTTAATTCTGCTAAATGAAATATCATAATATATTATGACATATTATGATCTTGGACTTTAGTCACGCCAATCAGCCTACCATGCATGTCTTTGGACTGGGGGAGGAACATGCAAACATGCAAACTCCGCACAGTCTGCGCATGGTGGCTTAGTTTAGCACGTTCGCCTCACACCTCCAGGGTCAGGGGTTTTTGCAGATACTGCAAGACGTATGTATGTATATAGTTTACATACATACGTCTTGCAGTATCTGCAAAATTTTTAAACAATAAAAGGGATCATAAAAATTGCATTTAGTTTTTTTTATTTATTGAGTTTGTCCTGAGCAGTTAAACTGCCCACTGTTCTTCAGAAAAATCCTCCAGGTCCTGCACATTCTTTACATTTCCAGAATCTGCATATTTGACCCCTTTCCAACAGCGGCTCTATGATGTTCAGATCCATCTTTTCACACTGAGGACAACTGAGGGACTCGTCTCATACACGACTATTACAAAAGGTGCAAACGTTCACTGATACTCAAGAAGGTAACACGATACAGTAAGAGCCAGGGGTGTGTAAACTTTTGAACAGGACGATCGGTGTAAATTGTTATTATTTTTTCTTCTGGGAGACATGTAAATATCTTATGTAGCTTCTGAAGGGCATCGCTAAATAAAATAATAAGATCTTAAAACAAAATAATAACAATTTACAGCGATCATCTTGTTCAAAAGTTTACACCCCCCGGGTCTTAATGTGTCGTGTTGCTTTCTGTAACCGTAAGTGAAGAAAGATAAAGTGCTTGCAGAAATTAGATTCAGGGAGAGACACTGAGGCTGAAGCAGAGTGTTGATGCTCTGCCACACTGTGGCATAACAAAGGTACTGAAAAACATGCATCAAAAAGTTTTCATCAATTATCAGAATCTAATATAATAATTACTTATGCAGCTAAATGTAGAAGAAAATAAATAATAGAAATTTCCCTTCTTTTAATTCTTCTCTTCAAAAGCTTAAACCTGTCTAAATCTGAACGCAAATCAGCCGTATCATTTCATTTCAAATTCTCAAACTATCGTTTCTGTGTAGTGCTCGACGTGAGACGTACTTTTTTTCGTGGATGTTCCGTAACATTAAATGTAACTATAAATGGATAAAAATCCTGACATTGCATTCTTTCATTTAAAAAAAAAGAATTAAACATTTGCATTGGCACATTTTACATTAATGGCATTTTTGGCAGACACCTTTATCCAGAGCAACTTACATTTATCTCATTTAT
Organism: Ictalurus punctatus; assembly: GCF_001660625.3. NCBI lineage: Eukaryota > Metazoa > Chordata > Actinopteri > Siluriformes > Ictaluridae > Ictalurus > Ictalurus punctatus. The sequence goes on along the minus strand of NC_030438.2, from coordinate 6,336,289 downwards.
AATGACCTAACCCTAACCCTAACACTAACCCTAACCCTAGGAGACCGGCATACATAGCTTCGGGGCCGTCTGAGCCTGTGATGTGAAGTGAAACTAATGCTGCGGAGTGGATTTTATTCGGCGTGCCACTCTCTTGGCCCTCCAGTCAGTTTTGCCTCAGGAGATGAGATCACACACTACCGGTCAAAGATTTGGATACAACTGCTTATAGAAGGTCTTTTCTTTATTCGTAGTATTTTCTACTATATTTTAATAATAATGAAGACGTGATTTAAAAATTTTTTTAAAAAACACATTACGTGGAGAAAGGTTTGTGGACACCCGACATCCGTATGTACTTTTTGAACATGCCATTCCGGATTTATTCCCCTTTGCACTCTTCTGCGAAGGCTTTCCACTAGATTTTGGAGCGGTGGTGGCTGTGGGGATTTGTGTTCGTTCAGCCACAAGAGTATTAGCGAGGTCAGGTCCTGACTGCCAGGTGAGGAGATCTGAGGTGCAGTTGGTGTTCCAGTTCATCCCAAAGCGGTTCAGTGTGGTTGAGTTCAGAGTTCTGTGCTCCAACCTTGGTAAAAAAAAAAAACCTTCACATCTTCACGGAGCTCGCTTTGTGCACAGGTGCATTGTCACGCTGGGACAGATTTGGTTCTCAGTGAAAAGAAATTGTAAAGCTACAGCATACAAAGACATCCAATACAACTGTGTGCTTCCAACGTTGTGGAAAACAGTCTGGGGAAGACCCACATATGGGTGTGATGATCAGGTGTCCACAAACATTTGGCCACAAAGTGTAAATAATGATTTTGGATGATGTCATCTTGCTGCTCTTTACAGTTCAACACAACAGCAACACATTATTGTTCTTTTCTTTTGCATCCTTCTTAATAGAATTATGTGTATGCTTTCCTTAAAACTTATTATTACCACACCATGTGGCAAAAGAGGCCGGATGACGGAAAGTGTGCAAACAGAGATAGCGGAACACTTACTTCCTTCACAAACCACTGACAGAAAGCAGGGCCGATCCATTCCCGCGCATGGACGCCGCAGTCCATCCACACGGCCTTCCTACTGGTCCGAACTCGGTTTCCTAACTGACACGAGAGGAGATGGGTGAAGTCAAAAAGGGCGGATGCTTATCAGCTGAGCAACATTATGTTAACCTCATGGTACCTCTTCCATACCTGGAGCACGTAAAGGGGCCGCCCTTCGTAGGATCGTCCGATAGAAAACAAGTCCACTAGGTGTGGGTGGGTCCGGTTCACTTCAAACATCCAGCTCTGGATCTGTAAAGTAAAAATGGATATATATGGGTTTTGTCTCAAACATAGGATTTATGTCAACTACCGCGGTAACTCTCATGTCTTTGTACCTGCTAAATTCCAAAACCGCGATTTGAATGAAGCACATATAAGCACCTGTATGATCAGTACTACTGTATATAAGGAATAAAATATTTCACAGCATGCTGTTATAGGAATATAATCAACAATGGCGTCGTGTTATGTAGCCAGACACACAGCAAAGATACCTTACCACCCGAATGTGGATTATTTTCCTATAATAGCATGTCCCAAAGTGTTTTATTCCTCTTATATCACACCATTTTTCCAACGCTTACAATCATTATTATATATATATATATATATATATATATATATATATATATATATATATATATATATATATATATATATATATATATATATATAAAGTAAGGCATGTACATTTTATCCATTAGCCTAATAGTTACATTTAATATTATGGAATTTTATCACTTTAGTCGTTCCCTCACTTCCTCGCTTTCTTACCGAAGAAACCATAAAACGTGACGTCCTCCGTCCTGAAGACTTAAACGAAGAGCTTTACCTCTGACTGTTACCAAGCACTGACACTGGAGACTCCTTCCATAAGGTTAAATAAACATCTCCTTACACAAAACCTCACCACATCAACACCTGTTTAATGTTTTTCTTTGTTAAACACGACACATTTTTTTCATTCTTTATTAATACTCATAGATTATGTGGCGCATCCAACATGAAAACTCCCTGTAAGTGAACTGTTACCATGGAAACGACAACATATTAGAACGAGCGTGTTAATATAAATATAATAATGTAACGGATCGGGGCGGCTGTGGATCAGGTGGTAGAGCGGGTTGTCCACTAATCGTAGGGTTGGCGGTTTGATTCCCGGCCCATGTGACTCCACACGCCGAAGTGTCCTTGGGGAAGACACTGAACACCAAGTTGCTCCCGATGGCAAGTTAGCGCCTTGCATGGCAGCTCTGCTACCATTGGTGTGTGAATGTGTGTGTGAATGTGTGAATGAGACACAGTGTAAAGCGCTTTGAATAAAAGTGCTATATAAGTGCGCCATTTCATATAAACTCCTTCCAACCAATCAGAATGGAGAATTCAACAGGGCTGTGGTTAAATGATCATAAAGTATCGTCAAGTAACATAAATTTGTACAGTGTCCTAAGTTACCAACATGAAGTGTCTTTAAATTGTGTTGACAAATTTGTTAATACAAATAATCCTGAGAAAGTAGGGCTAGGAAGTATGCTTTTGATAGCTGCTGCTAGACAATACTTAATTTTTCTGTATACGGCTTATCTATAAAAGTCACTGATTACGCTATAGACACAATTAGGCTTACATGTTAATCTGCTGGTCACTTTTTTTTGTACATTTTTACAGTAGCAACAAATGTTAGGAACACACCAAATGTCAAGACCCTTCGTCTTTCTCGGGTTCAGTAATACCTTATGATCGTTCCGGCTAGCAAGCCGGCGTTATTTATTTAACGCGTTGAGGAATCTAGTGTGGCTCCTGTCAAGATGATGACAGAATGTTCCTGATATCAAGACCTGCGTGAGATGTTTTAATACCTGCTCCTTGTCACAGCTAAATGGAGCCTCATTTATCAGCACATGGAGTGTACGGTCTCGACTGCAAAGTGTTGTGTGTATGAGCGAGTTCATCTGAGGCTGAAAGCAACTCCGTGTGAGAGAGTGTGTGGTGTGGAAATGAAAAAAAAAAAAAAAGAAGAAATCTGAATTTAAATGAATATACAGCATGATATGAAAATTCTTGTGAATTATGATCTGTAATACTGTATTATAACTTCATAATGAAGTTATATCTAAGTATTTATATATTAGTCGAGCAGTGATGGTTCCAACTGGCCAATCATATGGCAGCAGTACAATGTATAAAATCATGTTGTTCCCAAAACGTCAAAGTTGAAGATTGGGGGAAAAAACATCATCGATGGTCCAGTTTTGGTGATCCGGTGCCCACTGTAGCCTCAGATTCCTGTTCTTGGCTGATTTCCACCAGCCATTTTTCCATACCACTTATCCTACACAGGGTCGCAGGGGAGCCTGGAGCCTATCCCAGGGAACTCCGCATAAGGCTGGGGGGGACACACTGGATGGGGTGCCAACCCATCGCAGGGCACAATCGTACGCATACTCACACGGCCTTTCGCACACTACGGACAACTTAGAGATGCCAAATAGCCTACAGCGCAGGTCTTTGGACTGGGGGAGGAAACCGGAGTACCCGAAGCACAGGGAGTACATGCAAACTCCGTGCACACAGGGCGGAGGTGGGATTCGAGCCCCCCAACCCCAGAGGTACGAGGAAAACGTCCATTTAAAAAATCATGGACACCCTGGCTCCATGGAACCATGGAAACTCCACTTTGAGAACCACTGATGTAGTTAGATCTCTCCAGAAAGAAAGGCTCACGGGAAAAAAATGGAATCCTGGACAGATCTTTTATTCGAGGTCGTTGCTTCGGAAGATACGTGAACTGATTCGTAGTATGCTTCGCACCCTGGTTCAGGGTTAGATTTCGTCTGGTTTAGATTTGGTCTCAATAAAGAGATGCCTCTTTATTATCTTTGCTTCTTAATAAGAACATGGACACCCTGCTGCCGTGTTGAGTCGTTCTTCAAACTGAAAGGCCCTGTGATCATTTACCTTCAGAATTATACGAGTCACTTGTTTTCTAGAAAAAAAACACCGAACTAAATAACCGCTCAACTGCTTACTGAGTCACATCTTATAGTATGAACCGCTCAGCTTTGTTACTCACCTCCTCCAGGGGATGATACACTTCGTAATCGTACCGTAACACCGATCTGCGCTTTCTGTTTGACCGATAGCCCGTCTGTTTCTCCATTTCCCTCTGTACATCGGAAATCAGCAGTCTGTTGCAAAACAGCAGGGGGCAGAGTGGAGTGAGTCACCAAAAAAACCCTTCACACTGTCTGTTGCTTTAAATCAGTGTTGAAGAACTATACCTCTTTTATACACTATATTTATACACTATATTTGCTACAATATGGGAAATCAGGCTGACTATGGAAGCTGGAGTACAGCGTACAGTATGTTCTCTGCAGAAGGTCACACACTCCTGAATCAAAAGCATAGACTAATAGATGTTTATGTAACATTAGCTGAGGTGGAAAACCGTAAATGGAGATAGCTGCATTTAGGTAAACATGAACAACCTCCAAAAATGGTGGCAAATAAATAAAAAAAACAGTATAGTACATATGTACAGTATGCTTTTCCATTTATCGCTGTGTTGGATTGCATCTTTACATTTATCGAAGTAAATCTAATCATTTATTGATCATTCATTAAACCAGATATACACCTTACTCAAATTTTCCACCTAGCTTTGTCTACTAAACTCTTTTTTTGGTAAAAATATGCTCTTGTAGCTTACGAACAAGAGGAAATGTTTTCGTCAGAATCAGAATCATTTTTATTCAACGTATACATTTGCATGTATTTGGATTTTTTTTTTTCATGGTGTTCGGTCACAACATATATGCAATACATTCAATATAAATTCCATCCATCCGTTTTCCATACCGCTTATCAGACACGGCCTGTCGCGGAGAGCTCAGGGCATAAGGCGGTGGACACCCTGGACGGGGTGACCGTTTACATACTACGGACAATTTGGAAATGCAAATCAGCCTGCAACGCATGTCTTTGGACTGGGGAAGGAAACCGGAGTACCCGGAGGAAACCCCCAAAGCATGGGGAGGACATGCAAACTCCGTGCACACAGGGTGGAGGCGGGGATCGAACCCCCAACCCCAGAGGTGCGAGGAAAACCACTAATCCACTTAGACCTGACTGTCATTTATATTACAGTGGACATTTTTTCACACCTCCAACTTCAACATCAAGTATCTACTTTATTTCCCTAAGACGTCAATTCAAAATAATAGTGAATAAAGAGACTGATTTATTTATAAAGAGACTGATTTATTTCAGCATGCGAGTCAAAAATGTACATTTTACATTGTTAGTATTTCTTGGCATTGCCTTTTAATTGCTTGAAAAAAACACTTGAGGTAGCCTTCCACAAGCTTCTCACAATACTATGCTAGAATTTTTCCCCCCATTCCTCTAGACAAAACTGCCGTAACTCGATCAGGATTTTGGGCCTTCTTGCTTGGACACGCTTTTTCAGTTAAGTCGGAAATTTTTATGGGATTCAGAGATCTTTTGTGTCTCTTTCATCGATGATGCAGTCACTGTCTGGTCCCAAGATGTTTATTTTTGCATACAACTGTTTGTACAGATGCTTTTAGTAGCTTCGGTTGTTTGGAAATTGCTCCTAAGTGATCGTGGCTGAGCTGTTTGGATTTTCCCATGGTGTCAAAGGCAAAAATGCATTACGGTCTCTAAAGGAAGGCCCTATTATAGCCACAGGTGTGCTCCCAATGAACTCCTATCAGAAGCTTCTCAAAGTCATTACATCAATTTCTGGAATCTTCCAAACTGTTTAAAGAGAGTCAACTTCCAACCATCCATCCATCCATCAATTTTCCGTATCGCTTATCCTACACAGGATCGTTGGGGAGCCCAATGGGACACCCTTGAGGGTGCCAACCCAATGCACACGACCCATTCACACGCTACAAACAATTTGGACACGCCAATCAGCCAACAACGCATGTCTTTGGACTGGGGGAGTAAACCGGAGTACCCGGAGGAAAAACCCGAGGCACAGGGATAACACGCAAACTCCGCACACAGTTTGGAGGCAGGATTCGAGCCCCTACCCGTGGAGACGCGAGACAAACGTACTGAGAGTCAACTTTGTGTTTGTAACCTTTTTATCCATTGGAATTCTGAGATATAGAAGAATCTAGAAGTAGCTTAAAACAAATTTTGTGCTAGTCGAGAAGATTAACCCTTGACCACCTGCACGTCGCTTGGATTAAATTCTGACTCGTCAGTTTAATCTGGATAAAATCATGCCAGGTGAGTGAATATAATATGACCATGCATGCTCTTTTTCCTAGACAAAGCTCTATTTTTAACACTTAATGCAAGTCTATATTAATTCATCATTAGTAACCACTGTACCATTTTGTGCAAACTGTATTTATTAAATGTTAAAATATCTCAAATTCTCAAGGATTGTTTTTTTTTTTATTTTATTTTTTTTTACACACGTTGTATCATTTTAGTTAAATGATAAATTCAACTATTAAATATAATCTAATTAGTAGAATCATATGCATACCTAACAGGTTTGTTGAAAGTATATTGAAAGTTCTTAAACTTTTTGCAGCCAATGACATGTTTGAATGTAGAAGAAATGTATAGCCTGTATTAGGATTACAACAAATATTAACTTAAGTATAATCCATGTAAATAGAACCCATCGAACCGAACCAGAACCAAGGCAACTGTGTTAAAAGTAGTATATTTCATTTAAACTGTTTATTTCAAGTGACCAGCCAATTAGGTGTTCAATAGCGTCTAATATAATAACCTATATATTACCTAAATATTACTATTGGAACAATTTTGATCGTGGTTGAACAACTTCAGGGATCCCCAGGATCCACTTCGAGAGCCAGTGAATGAAAAGACGAAGGGAAGGCTAGCCAAAAAGTAGCAGCGACAGATAAAAATACTCCATATTTTCCAACGGCCAAGTGATTGATGGGCGGAATGAATGATGAACATCCGCTTGGACCGTAGTCTTTTACTCATGCAAATCATGGGCCTGCAATAATCTTAGACAACCTTACAGGACAGTTATTTAAAAATAGCAAGGCTAGAGGAAAGTCTTACTCATGCTGAACGTGCGCCTGTCTGAGCAGATTTTTGAGACGTGCTGTCCTGTCTCGTCCCACATGGACGTCTACCGCTTTGCCCTCGTGGATAAGGTTAGAGCTGCTGGGCTGCCAAAGGTCCACCTGCACAACATCATCCAGTCAAACACAGCCGTGGAGCAATATGATACTGATATCAAGGTTTACAGTTTACATTTTATTGCAGTACTTTTTAAGACGCAATCAGCTGGCCAAGTTCCCGACTAATGGAGAGAGAGAGAGAGAGAGAGAGAGAGAGAGAAAAAGAGAGAGAGAGCGAGAGAGAGTGTGTGTGTGTATGTGTGTGACACTGCTAACAAGCCACACAGGCGCAGCAAATTAAAAACACATGGTGGAACCCCTGTAGTATTCCATGTCTCTCTTCCTGAAGTGGAACTCCAGGTCTGCAGGATCATCGTCCTCGACTTACCAACCAGCTCCAGACATGAACTCTATAGTAAGCTACACACAGGCAGGACCAATCTCCAGCCTTTTTCACAAGTCTCCATTAAATAGAAGAAACAATAACATCAGAAAATGTGTTTCTTCGGGTTCACTTTATTTAATAATAAACATCGGGCGGGAGGCTAATACTTTTGCTCAGCACTGAAACAGTTAACAGTCAAACTTCTGTTTAATGGTCTGATAGTATTAACACTTTCCTCTGAAGCTGTTGAAAAAAATCAAACAAAAAACACTGAGAGGATGCCTACCACAGAGAAAAACCCACCAATTTGTAGGCATCATAGTGTTTGTGTGTGTGTGTGTGTGTGTGTGTGGGTGTGGGTGTGTGTGGTATGAACTTGGCCGGGCTTATCCCAGAGCTCCAGCTCACCAGCTGCATCCCATTTCAGTACAGCAGTATGTTTGCTTGCACACTCACCTTTTAATGGCTGAATTGTTTTTACACACTAGACACTGGAGACAGTCTAGCATAATTAAAGCCGCAAGCAGCATTTTCAGGGGCCAAGCACCCGGACTCGGTGAGCCGCACATTCACAGACACGCTACAGTTGTTGCATAAGCAATCACGGGAAAGCAGAGCCATGACTATAGGCAAAGAAATATTGCCAATCAGAAATGATTTGCAGTTTCACGCATTTGCCAGTCCGTTATGGGAGAATGGTTCTGAATATCAAAGTTTCTTCGATAACTTAATAAGGTCTCAAGATGATGCGAGCTAAATTTGTTGAAGATTGAACCAAATTTGGAGGACGAGTAGCAAAAATGGCAGTTAGAGGGGAGCATTTTCGACATGTTAATGTAACTTTTGGCCAGTAAGAGGTGCTGTCACAAACTTTGATGCATAATATCAAGGCATGGTCCTGGAGATGCCTTCCAAGATGTGTATCAGTGTGCAAGGTCGTTGCTGAGATATAGCCCACTTCATGTTTGCCGGCTTTGCCGTCAAATTTACGGGCACATTACGGGCAAATATCAACATTCTTTTGATAACTTTTGTCCACGTTTGTCTGAATATGATGTAGGATGGAAACATATCTACTGTGAACAGTGTAAAGTTCCCCTTCTCTACTTTTAAATGAGCTTTCAAATGAGCTACTTTTAATAGCAGTATTGGCTTTAATATACTGTTATATAGTATAGTATATATAGTTAATATACACAAACAGTACTTGGTGAAATCTAAAACACTGGCCACACTAATCGATGTTTTGAAAAGTTAATCATCAACATTAGAGTTATCACTAACGTTAGCCTGCTAGCTTGTTGCTAAGCTACTTGCTATTGTGCACTGTTGTTGCTGTGCTGCAGTTTCAGTCCATAATGTTGCATGAAAGTTCACTAGAGTAGAACAGAACCAGTAGCCATTCAGGCCTGTAACTGTAAAAAGTGCGGTTAAAGTAGGTTTTTATAAGCTTTACGTGCTCTGACAGAGCAAATAAAATACACGCCTTCATGTCCATGTTTTTTTTTTCTTCTTCGAACATCCTGAGGTGGGAAATTTTTTCCAGGCGTGGCAACTTGCTTAACTTTATTCAAAATATTATTTGCTACACATATTTTTCTTTTTTTTCCCCTCTCATGATGATTGGGTGGGACATTTCTGTATTTGTGTGTATTTCGTCGTATTCGTTCACCCAAATGATGCACTTACTATAAAAAGTTTTTAGTCGTTTACAAGTACGTGACGTTTCTTCCGAAGATTATTCCGAATGATTCGTTAAAAATAACCATTTGCCGTTTATTAAGAGCAACACAATCAAGCAACCTTTCCTGCAGTCCTCTCCTCAAGTACACGTCTAGGCAAATAAATCTGACATGTTGTTACAGGCAATGCAAATCTGATACATTGACCATTGATACAATGTCCAGCTGCCACAATAAACCAACCCTAACTAGCGATTTTCACTGGTTTGACTATACAGCTATGTCCCAACCTTGAAAATAAAACCCTAGCAGCAAAAAATCTCAATGAGCTTCCTCATTCTCCGACAGTAACGCGTTAGCGTAGCTCCAAGGGAATCATCTCTAAGTAAATGAAATGACCCAGACACAGCTGTGTAAACATCACACGCACACACACTCGTCCTTGAAGAAGTAGCTTCCAAAAGCATACCGATTCGATTTGGGCCTGGGGTCAAGTACACATTTCAAATATTTGAGACGCCTTTTAGAAACCTTAGATGAGACGAGATACTAAAAGGTTTTTCCTCCAAGGTTTTTTAGGTCATTAGAAATCTTAACATTAAAATATTAATATAACATTAAAAAATACCACAAAATTAGATCATTAGAACCACACTGCAAAACCGGATAAGTTCAGTAAAACTCAAAAAATTTGAGGAAACTAATAACCTCAAAATTTTTTGATAAATCAATTTATTTAAGCCAAACACACTTAGATTACAAAGTTTGAGTTAAATTTTTGTTATATTTAAGTGTGTTTGGCTTAAAGAGATTGATTGATTGATCAACTTAAACCGGTTTTACAGTGTAGCTTTCAAACAATGTATAGAGTCCAATTGCTTTTTACTGGTATTTCACTAAACTATTTATTAATACATTTGAAAATATAATGCTTTTATAATGAAGTCTTTTTTCCCCCCGACATGCCCATTTGACCATTCACAATTATTCCATGCACTCATTTACATTCAGCTTACGTTTATCTTCTATTTTGTCAATACTGCTTCCTTGCACGTTTCTGTATATTAAAACAATCTTTTTTTTAAATCAATGGATACTATTATGATTGCATTTACTCTACATATTATTTTGCCGAATCACTGATTTTGCCAGATATATTGTAAAGAAAGTACTATTATTTTTTTTAAAAATGATCTGTAATAATACACACTCATGTTATGATATGTTAATTACTACATCAATGTCAGGTTATGTATGTAGGTTACCAATAATCAATAACGTTGGAGTCAACTATATCATAGTCAACTATATCACAAGTACCACTGCTGTTATGATTGCAAGTTTGACTTCAGTCCCGGTGTTATTATTATTTTTATTTCCACGCTTGGATACCATAAACACTTTTCTACTTAAGTATTAATGTTTCACCAGTTATATGTGCTCAGATCTACCTATAGGTGCAGTCTACATAGGCCTGTTACGATAACTACTTTCGTTGGATGATATATTGTCCCAGAACTAATTGCGATAAATGATATTATCGTGATTTTAAGACCATTTTATGCCACTGAGAGAATGATATATGAATATAATAGCAAAATAATACAAGTATGCACCCTTTAAAAGAGCGATGAACTTTCCATTCTTAAGAATATTCGGACATTGGAACTGGAATGTCGAAAAATTGTTTTTGTCTTCTGATGAAAATATCCTTTAAAGTTAGTCAATATTTTGTCATGTTATTTATTAATGTTAGTCAATCATACTCTGACAAAAGTTGACGGGAAAATGCAAAAATGAAAACAAATATTCACACATTTTATAAATGAACTTAAACATGTAACAACAAAAGCAGGTGAAAATCGCCGTCGTTGTGAAATCTCCTGAAATAATAGCATTACAATGAGTACGCTACTGTAATACAATATTGTGAATTCTTTATGCTTTAGTTCTTCATTGCACGTTCTATTACCGCTCTACCTAGCCCTTCCTTTAGTTAAAAATCCCTTGTGTTTTTGTGTCATTTTGTGCAGAAGCGAGTTGTAATATTAGGTTTATGTTGTGTATATATCCGATTAATCTCATGTGTATATGATTCGTTTGGGTGAGTCACTCTTCAGTTTCAGCTCACGCAGCTTAAGCGGCTCAATCCCTGACTGGATTATTTGAAACACCAGAACTATTCTTTCTAGATTTTTCTATTTCAAAAAAACATTGTTAGTGCATTGTTAATATCTTGCAGGTCATTTTTTTCAACGGTATATTTCAATAAAAAAAAACAGTGCTAATGCTTGCTACACGTCTTAAATTCGAATGCACACAATTTTGCATTCGGATGTGCGTTTTTATCTTAAATTCAACGAAAATTCAAAGTTCAAATATGAACTCGACAGCCCTAGAGCAGACGAGAGGACAGAAGCAACGCGAATGGCTGAAATGTTGGTGACGTTCATTCTTATGTAAACAAACAAGCACGTAAACACAATGGGGGAGACACCGAGGTCAGCAAAAACGATCGAGGTCACGTCTATATATGGGCTGACCAGAATTCAGATCGGTTTTCTCTGATGGATTTCTGTGTCTCAGAATGAAAAACTTTAAGGTTGTCTATTAGCTGCTCTGAATAATGAGTTAGCATGAACAAGTAACAATAAATATTGTAGTATTCTGTATTACGGACATACGTACAGTAAATACTTCTGAGACATAACACCCCGATACTAACAGAAACCTATAGTACACACCTTCAACCCGAACAAAAGCTCAACCACCAACAGTGTCTTCTGCGTTTTGTTCTCGCACAAAAAAATAGAAACTAGAACAATCAAGCTCTTGATCCTGTAATGAAAAACAGCAGTTTTCTCTGTTCTAACCAGAACCTAATTATTCCCAAATGGAGAATCTCCAGAGCCATTTGCACATCCCCCAACTGGATTTCAATTCCGCCATTAACACACGATCTCCAATGATCTCCCTTCTGGAGAGTTGTGGTCTTGATTGGCATCACCTGGTGGTCTCCTGGGTTCAAAATTTTCCCAATTGATCTAGTTTTCTATATAACTGACATTTTATTTAATGAAGATACCAACTAACTGTGATCTGTAGAGTTAAAACACTTTAAATTCAATGATGAAGTCATTGTCCATTAGACAGCAAGTCTGTTTAATCTACAGCACTTCTACAGTGAGGGAGGGATAATGATATGGTCGCTTAGACAACAAGCCACATCCCCATATACAACAAAAAAAGCTGAGCTCAGCACTATTTTTTTTCAAACCGGTGACCAGAAGGTTGTGAGATCAGATGTGTGACCTGGTGCGTTTGGAAAATCTCCCCAATTCCAGAGCTCAAAGTGTTGTGAATTTTGCAGGCTCGTCCTCACGACTGACAGCTTTTACTTTGTCTTTTGTCCATGATGGATGCAACCACGTCCTAATACACGAGACATACCGTATATTATTGCAACTTGGCAAGCGATTTCAGTCTCCTGTCTTCTCCACACTTTTCTGGCCACAAGCTTCAGAATCTTGAAGACTGAAATCTGATTGGCTCTCCACATTTTCTTGCATGGACACTTTCGCAATGAGGAAAAAAACAACAACTTTTCAACTGCAACACTGAGCTTTTCATCTCAAGATATAATCACTGGGTTAACAATTCATGAAATCTCATACTTCGACGCAGTTTGTGACAAGTAAACAAGATAATGTCAGGGAAAGGTGTGTGCTTGGTCATGTGCCTTATCTTTCTGCACTGGAATACATTCATATTGAACTACATTTGGACACTGTAAATGTCCATCACTTCCGTCTAATTGGCTTCACAGTATCGTATTGTATTTGGGGTAATTTGTTTAATCAATAGAGTAAATCTAGTCATTGACTCTCCACTTTTTAGTGAAAACTTTAATGCCATTTTGTACATAGAACAACAGTTGAAAGATTAACGCTTAGGTGATTCTAAGCTATTTATTCATAACTGCAGATTTATATGACGGTTAAACAGTGGAACGAAAATCACTATACACTGGAACTATCCAAACGAATAAGCAAAGCAAGGTCGCATAGCACATACTGAAACACACCTCACACTGTGTGTAACATTAATATTTACTAATCGGAGGTGTTAATGGTAAAAAATAAAAATTAAAATGACTCACCGTTATGTTCTGAAAAAGCTGTTTGAGATAATGGATCTCCCCGGGGCTGCTGGGAATTATTCTCAGAACCTGATCACTGCAATAAAAACAAGGTTACTGAAAATAGGGTCGTAAAAGGATTTTTACGGGAAGCTTGAAAAGTAAACACGGGACACGTTTTGTCAATAAGTCAAAGTTACAACATTCGAAAAACTCCTGTATCTTAATGTTTCAGCAGAGAAAATCTGTTCTCTCTTTTATCCAATGTGACTTATAAACAAAGGTGGATTAAGAATATGTATGCATGCGGATAAAGATATTTAAATGTCAGCACTGTCCTCTATCCTAGGCGACACTGCTGAGGAATTTTATCTGAACAATAGTTTAGGTTTTATTCGATTCAATTTAATTCAATTTGATTCAGTTTGTATAGCGCTTTTAACAATGGACATTGTCTCAAAGCAGCTTTACAGAAACATATAAACACGGTATACAGGTTTTAAGTGTGTGGATTTATCCCTATTGAGCGAGCCGGTGGTGACGGTGGCGAAGGAAAAACTCCTTAAGATGATACGAGGAAGAAACCTTGAGAGGAACCAGACTCAGAAGGGAACCCGTCCTCATCTGGGTAACAAGGGATAGCGTGACAGTAAAGGAGAGTTCATTATGGTGCAAACTCTATGCAGTAATTGAGGTCCCAAGGCCATCGCAGCAACCGTAGTCCCAGCAACCACAGCGAAAATGTCCATGTGGAATTGAGGTCCAAAACCATTTCATTGTACTTCAAGCAGTTCCATCCTCAGCAATCTCCAGGCTGTAGCCTCCAGTTGATGAGAGCTCCATCCAGACAAACGGATCAGGCCGGTCCAGAGAGCAGAAAGGGATCACTGGCATCTCCATAAAATCATGTGTGGTTTTATGAGGTTATTGCATCATCTATTTAAGACCTGAATCAGGCCCAAGGATTTCCACTCAAACGTCATACAAATCACGTCACACGACAGTCACTGGTTTAATCACGGTTGAGTCACTGTCTGGCCAACGCGCAGACATTTACACTATAATTACACATTAACTGTACATGCAGCAATGGTCCGAAAGTATTAGACTTTTAGTAACGATCAATGAAACAGCATGATGAGACGGTCATAGTCCAACTAAAGGCTTCACAGGATTATTGAAATTAGATTTGTCGGGGCGTGTAATCACATGGACGTGACTCTCAGTCTGACTTTTGTGACGCTTCCATTGACACCTGCGATGCAGAGACGTGCAGGGATGAAGTAATAGGCGGAAGAAAGAAACCTCAGTTTCAAGACCTATAATTAGTTGTGAAGACGGTTATCAATGGAGTCTATTCTAACAACCTTGTTTTAAAAGCTGTAATCGCTGTCCATTTTCCACCAGAGCAATAAAAAAGGCAGGCTTGTAGCACAGCATTGTTCAGTAATTGCATTATCACCGTGGAAAGATTGTATAGCATGAACTGGAGGGAAATTCCTGGCACGTGCATTCACATTGTAATCAGACCATTTTGGAGTGCATACAAATGGACGTTTCTTAGAGGAACAGAAGTGCGCTACTGTGTACTTGTAAACAAGTAGGGTTCACTGATAAACAGTCCTAAAAGCCAGGTTCGAGCTATTGAAAGAGTCTGGTAGTTTCCAACCCATGACTCAGTGCAATCAAGAACCAACTACTTTCACAGGAAGAAGCCATTTCACCTATATTGCGACCATAGATGATGCCACGTTTTATGTATGATGGGCGGTATAAAAATGGCACCATAAAAAAAAACCCTTAAAGGTTTTTCCTCATAGTCCACTGGTGAAGTGGTGAGGGTATTTATTTATTTATTTTTCATTTAAAATTGAAAATAAAACAGTTTTAGAATTGAAAAAAAAAGAAAGAAAAAGAAAGGAAATGTTAAAATATCTTGAATATCCAGTATTGCTGCACAATTATTAAAATTGAGGAATATTTAATTTCTCACCATGTCCTCTAAACTAAAGAGGACTAAAGAGGAGGGGGACCATCTTGCTTTTTATCAGCGCTCAATTCAAAAGCCTGCATCTCTGATGGTATGGGATGCATTAGTGCCTATAGAATGGAAAGGCACCATCAATGCTGAATGGTATATACAGGTTTTAGAGCAGCATATGCTTCTATCCAGATTCCTTCCCATCTTTACTTCTGAAGGATTCTGCCTCTCTAAGATACTCTTTTTATACCCAATCATATTACTGACCTGTTCCCAATTAACCTCCAGCTTTCTTTTTAGTAACACTTACTGTTCCTACCTTTTGTTGCCCCCGTCCCAACTTTTTTGGGGCCATCAATTTCAAAATGACCTTATTTTTGTCTTAAAATGGTACATTTCCTCAGTGCAAACATTCAATATGTTTTCAATGTTCTATTGTGAAGAACATATGGGTTTATGAGATTTGCAAATCATTGCATAATGTTTTTATTTACATTTTACACAACTAAACCTGGGGTAGTATATACAGTAGTTATAAGTTTGCACATCCTAGAACACTATTTTGTCTTACCCTATGAAGTGAATCTGAAGCCTAACTGTGTGTTGTGTATGGCAATAAAGACTTACAGGCTCATTAATATTCAAATGCATGCAAATACTAAAGCTTTTAAAGAAATGACTGTCTATGTAGAGTTTTGTGTGTTATCCCTTTGTCCACATGGGTTTCCTACGGGTTCTCAGGTATCCTTTTACCTCTCCAAAACACAAGGTAGGTGGATTGGCGACTCTTATTGCCCCTAGGTGTGAATGAGGGGTGTATGGTATCACATCCATGGTGTATTCTCACCACATGGCCAGTGTTCCTTGGATCCACCACAACTCATGGTATTTAAGTAGCTTTCTTTTTTCAAATAAAGGTGCGATAGGTACTATTAGTCATTTTTTAAAATTAAGATTAGGACTTTTTTTAAACTCCTTGACACCCCCCCCCCCCCCCCCATTCCCACCCATGTTCACAAACCTCCACCGCCAGGATCTACGGTGTCCCATGGAGTAGCGTGTCCATAAAATGACTGACAGGAAGCATATCCAAACACAAACAAGCATTCCAGACCAGAAGTCAGTTTTCCAAATGGGGTTTATCAACCACTTAGTGCATTTGCCCTGAGGTCATGGCTTAAACCAATCACCTTCTAAGTATTTTCCAGGTTATTTGTACAAAAAGTGAACTCTAGTGGACTGAATTTGTAAGTGTAATCCTGCGTGTTCATTTTATTTGTCAAAAATAAAAAAGAAACCGTCATCCAGTTGTCCAAGCTCTGCAAAAGAGCGCTGTTCGACCTACGATGACTCATTTTGCACTTTCCCTTTGATCAAATCAGTCTGCAAATCTCAAATAACTAATCGACACTCCATTACTTGTCTTTGTTATTACAGAGCATCATCAGTGCTTCCAGGAAAAGAGGGGATGAAAGATGGTTTTTATGGTTTGGCTGACACCTACACGTTCCATGACAAAGGTTGGGGGATAAGCAACTGCAGACAATGACGCCATTTGCATCACTGAACACGTCTTCTAATTTTAGCAAGTGGATAATAGGAATGCTGCTAGTCAAAGCTGCTGTTCTGCTCCAAAACAGAATCAGTGTTTTCTTCTCTAATATACATCTTGGGTGGCGTGTCCCTGCTGCGCTATGAGCAGCGAAGATTGCTCCATGATGTCACACCCGTAGTGTTTCCTTTGTGCTGGGCTGACGTGTGTGACATGATGTGATTGGAATGGTATTAATGGTATTTTTTTTTTTTTTTTTTGAGAACCTAGCAGGGTGTGATGTGAGCTCATACCTGTAGAGAGATCTCTGTAGAAATATCTCATTTCCCAAGGCAGAAGATTAGTGAAACCATCCTAAAGTCCTTCAAATCGATTAAACTTCTATAATGACGATGTAAACAGCCTCTAAACAAGCAGGGATAAATGGACTTATAGGCTAAATTCCTAATTAGCATTTAATAAAAGAAACAATAGTTCTCACTTGTGGTGTTTTACACACGATAAGCGAGAGAATAACCACATGCTAGCAAATGTGGCTACTGGATTTAGAGCTAGCTTAATGTTAGATAGCTTAGTAGTGAACCTAGCTTAACTTGGATATTTACATATATTATTATTTAGCCTGCTATTGGCTAGCTAGGTCAAATGGCTACTGCTGTGGAGGTAACCATAACTAACTTAGCTGACTAACATTATTACAGTGCTTTGTTTAGATTTGTTTAGGCTAAGTATTATATAGCTAGCCAATTGTATTCTTAGCGCCTGATCTAATTAGCTATGGAGATTTTTTTTTGTTGTCGTTGATAGTGAGTACAAAGTACTTCTGTAGGTCGTTCCGGATAAGGGGGTCTGCCTGGACATGTTAGGTTAAATGTTATATCATATAAATAGCCTGGCAAGATTGCTAGAATTAGGCTAATATTGGCTGGCTTGTTTAGCAAACTAGGCTAGCTTCTCAGGTCAGCTGATTAGTCAGCTTATTTTAGTCAGCTAACTCAGCTAAGTTAGCCTGTTACCTCTCCAGCACTAACTACCTGACTATCTGGTATTAAACATTCAACATGCTCATTGTGTTCAACCCTTTACTTCATTATACAAACACGTAACATTGTCAGACAATTGCTGGCACCAGCTGACTTCCAAATAGTGCGCACCTCACATTACATGCATATTTGTAGGGTCATGTCTGTAGAATCTTGTATGAATACGTCCTTGACATTTTGTTTCTTGCCACCGACACTGGAGACTCCTTCCAAAAATATCTCTTCATAGAAAACTTCACCATATCAACAATCGTTTACAATTCTGTTTACGTGACCATCCACCATACAAGTTCCTGTCCACCATTCAAGTATAGTCACACACACACAGTGTATCTCCGTGGTGTAACAGCTCTGTTCGCTAAATAAAGGAGCAACCGCAACCATAGCACGTCAATTACGATATTAAAATCTGTCTCTAGGCTGTGAAGGCTCACAGTCCCGCTTGCCCTATTTCACCCCCTCTGAAAGGTAAAAGCATGTTAATCTGCAGCACAAATAGTCTTCCATACTGGAATTCACTCCAGAGTTCAAGCACGTACGCCGCCACACGACCTTTACAAAACGCAAACCTTAATCAACGGCGTATACAAACACACATGACAGGGAAAGAAAGACACGGAATTCCTACAAGTTGTTTCCAGCATGTCTAGACTCGTCTCGTCGACGTCACAGAGCGCTGTCGTTTTATTTTCACACATAATTAAATAATCCATGCTAGACAGGAAATGACAGTTGATTATATGATATACCATGACATATAACATATATACAGCAATGTTATCGTATGCAATTAAAATGACACACGTCTGCGTACTAGGGATGTAACTGAATATGTTCTGAAGTGGACAAATATAAAAAAATTTTCCCCCTGCCAAATAGGTTCACAGAATGATGCATTTAAAAAGGTTTCCTTCATTCATAACTACCTGGTCAGAGTCGCAGCCCTTAAATAAGGCTATTAGTTTGTTTATATTTTGAGGAAAACAACTTAAATTCAATCGAAAATACTGGCCGTGGGTTCTAAAAAAAGCCCCAGTCTCATGCACTTCTCAAGTCTACACCGGTTATGACTATGTCATATGTGATGTAGCTGAGGTTGAGGAACTCTCAGAGGCAGAATTCACGTGCCATGCTGTATTGCCTAGCGATCGGGTTCACATTTAAAGACGTTTTCAGACGGCTTTTAGTACGACTACGCTAGCCTTAAGGTTATCTGTAAGCTAGTGCGCTCCAAAGCGATGACAAAATTCGCATTTAGATTAGAAGATATACGCGTTCAAAATTTACAGTCTCTCTCTCTACCACCGATACGGATCAGCGATTCTGATGACATCATTCTGCACTTCAGCTTCTCACTAATCAAATGCTCTCTAGAATCTCTAGAAGTGTCCCGCCTCCAACATTCTAAAAATCCATGGTACTAACTGTTAAGTGCGGCTTATCCCGGGCTGTGTGGTAAGCTATACGCTATTGGCTATTAAAAAGGGGGAGGAGCCACTCCATATGTCCACCCTGACTTTCTGTTTAAGTGGAAATTACGTCAACACGTAATGTTGCGCGATTCAAGGCTCTTCCCGCGGACTTTAATTAAAACAACAACAACAACAACAACAACAACATCAGGTTTAGGCCACGCCCATTACAAATACAAATACGGATATTTAGAGTACTAAACAGATACAGATTGTGTCATTGCGTTACACTCCTACTGCTTACAGCTTAATATTTTTAACCTGTGTCACTAGGATGGTGTTTACCACCAGTTGAACATAGGGGTTCAAGCCTCAGCACTGCCAAGCCTCCACTTTTGGGCCCTCGAGCAAGGGGCGCCCTATCATGGCTGACCCTGCGCTCAGACCCCAACTTCCTAACAAGCTGGGATATGCAAAGAAAATAATTTCACTGTGCTGTAATGTACAGCATATGTGACAAATAAAGGCTTCTTCCGCTACTAATTGTAGCTGTTATACAATTACAAGTTTTCATAGTTTTGCTATTTTATGGAATACTTTTCTACCTATACAGTACTTTTGACTGAATAAGTAGACAGCATTTGTATATAAAGTTTGTGTTCGCGCTCCTGAGATAAAAACCCGTCCAGCCGAAATACACGATATGGTATCCCGCGCTCAGCAGTTACAACCTGACGCTCTTCACACCTCGGTGTGATTTTCAGCGTGCATTGTGGCTCCGCAGTAATGGCCCTTGCTCTTTTTGGTTCTGTTGTTCTTCCATGCTGTGACACAGGAAAGAAGGAATCCTTTTCTTTTCACAAAAGCCAGGAGCGTAGGTTTATGGAGAGGTTTATGGAAAGAAGTTTGTCAGAGAGGAAACTGTGGAACAGTTGATCAGCTTGCTTGTCTTTCATCCGATTTGGTTGATTTATAGTTTACTTCTAAAATGTTCCGGTAATGTTATTGTGAAAAAGTAATATTACTATAAGAGTGGTACAAGAACGAGTCCAAACACCAGGAAATGAGTTCCGGTTCCACCGTCCCAAAGTCAGTGGGTTTTTTGGTTAAATGCCTGAAATAAGGTCTGTGGTTAACACAAGCTCAAGATAGCTCTTGAATAGCTCTTGAAAACTCTTCCAACTCAAACTTTCACACTTGTAGCTTTATCATTTTATAGTCTTTATTTAAATAAAGATTGAAAGAGTTGTCAGAAGCTTTGAAGTGACGCTGAAGTCATACGAGTAGTAGAAGTAGTTCGTTTATAGCCTAATTTGAGCTTTTTGATTCTGCCGATAGTATTGAGGCTTCGAAATCCATAAAGGGTGTTGATATGTGAAGATCATCTTGATGAAGAAAACATGTAAGAATCATAAAGTTTTATTTGGTCACAGAGCTTATTTTCTGCAATAATCCAAAACCCAATGGAACTATCCTATTGGCTTTTTGTCGAGGGAACCAGGGTGATGCTAACCTCCAGGTTGACCTATAAAAATACATCATCCCTGCAGCACTCGATCGCTTATCTACCATGTTTTACAATGCTGTATTAAATAAATGTACATTTTAACCCGTTAACGTACAAGCTCATCGTCAGTTTATTCATCTTAAAGCATACTTTTTTCCATGACTGTTATGAATTACTCACTAGTCACTAGCTAAAAACTTCTGTTGTGACTGAACATACTGAACATCCTTTCAGCACACTTAGTACTGTTTGACTGTTTAATCGCACTATTATCCGGTTGAGTTTCTCTCAAGGTTTCTTCCTCATGAAGTCTCAGGAGGTTTTCCCTTGCCACCGTCAGACTTGTTCATTAGAGATTTAAATCTTTTCTATAAAGCTGCTCTAGGACAATATTTATTATGTTTTTATACATTTTTTATATTTATAAACCAATTATTAGCGCATGCCTAATCCGTGCATTTTCGTCTCGTTAACTTGTTGCCTTGGGTCTCATTTTAGTTTGAACAACAGCAAGAAAATACGGTGTAAAAATACACCGGGAGCTATTTGTCGGCATTTAAGGAGAGCGTGTTTGAAATGTCACACCAGCTGTCTCGGTGTTTAGTTTGTCAGTGGAACATTTCCTACTGCTCTCACGTCTACTGCTAATTACTTCCTAACAACTGGAAAAGGGGAGTATTTTTTATTATTATTATTATTATTTAGAAATTAAGCCTAAAAATGCACGTGAAGCTCAATAAGGCGCAATTCACTTACCGAGAGTTGGCGGGAACACGAGAAAAACAAACAAACATGGAGTTAAAAGTGATAGCGAAAATTGCGTCTTGTATCTGACTGTAAGGAGATTTACGACATGTTGAACCGAAAAAATATTTTTATTGGCAATATTCCAACATAGCACTGTTTTGGGACGGGACACGACGTGGCATCTCAATCACGCCGCAAGCTGCTCGAATTCATCATTTCTACGATTGGCCTTGGAACTACTGTCAGAGCTGCTGTT
Source organism: Ictalurus punctatus (assembly GCF_001660625.3). NCBI lineage: Eukaryota > Metazoa > Chordata > Actinopteri > Siluriformes > Ictaluridae > Ictalurus > Ictalurus punctatus. Next base: position 6,314,397 of record NC_030438.2, on the reverse strand, counting down.
TAAAAAATTAATCAATAGCTTCTGGCCAATCAGAATCGCAACTTTAACCTTGATTTGAGAAGCAACCCAAAATGACTGAGAATCACCATCACCTACAAGTTCAGACAATCAAAATTTATTTCTAATCAAGAGACAATCAGAGACTTCTTGGTACGTCTCGAACGTAAGGTAGCCAACATTTAATATGCAATTTTCGTGAACACTGGTTACTATTATCTAGAATCAGGGCTGCTTCGGAGTTCCCAGATTGTCTGTTTCCATCTCATTCATGGTTTAAAACCTGCCTCAATTCCCAATAAACCATCGGCAAACTGGAACTTGGCCAAATGAATGTTGAGACTAGCTCTGCAGAAATCCCAAACAATCAAACAGCAGTCTAAATGATCTCGACCAGCCCGTTCTTTACAATTATAATAGGTCTTCTGGCAACTCTGGGACTGATTCTATCAAGACATTGTTTCTAAAGCTAAATAATAACGGGAAAGGAGCTGGGGGGAAAAAATAGCTGATATTTCGGTGGATAGATATTTAGTGTCATTAGATGTAGCTTCATTGCAATTTGGACTGGACAATCATGAAATAAACCTGCGCTTGAGCTGGAAAGAGCTGATGCATTTTTTGCAATTTAAACGCTATTTTCAATACAACTGATTGGAAATTAGTAATGCTGCCAAAATACTGATGAATTATGCATGCGGGGGTTTTCACATGTGAAGAATCTCGCATAAAAGCACATAACATTTATTCCAAAATATTCAGGGAATTTCTGTAGTCGCACGTAGGCTACGTTTATTGGCTGAAATGATTTATTATTATTATTTCGGTATGTTCAGCAAGTTGCTAGCTGAAAAGAGAGTCGGTGACATCCATTGCTGCATATTTACCATACTAAATAATTTCATAATATTAATTAGACAAATAAATGAGGTGTAATGTACTTTTGGACACCACGTTCAGATATATGAAAAGAGTTTATGGCATGCATTTTCTTTGCAGAGTGTTTTGAAGTAAGGATTTTGACAGATGGAGTCATTCCCATTCCTTCCCAGATTCTCAGTTTGGGTTTGTGATTCCTGACACTGAGAGTCGATTCACACGCGATGAACATGAATCGACTCCTTTGGAAATGAGAAAGTAGGAAATTTGTGAAAATAAGCTAAAATGTCCAACTCATGACTCAGAAACGTAAAATAAAAACAATATCATCAGTGCTAGAATGCGAGTCTGAGGAGGAGTAGCTAATTATGAACATGAGCTATGATGTTATTGTGGCAAGAATCTTTGTTTATCATACATTATCACCTGTAATAATGTATTGATTTATTGAATTCATTCGTTCATATTGAAGATTCTTTAACAACATCCAACAGCTGTCTCCTGCTGTGGGTTTTAGTTTTTGGAATAGAGGAGTAAAATTATCATGTGGATTCGACTCCGTAGCTGAATCAAAAATCGGATTCGACTCAATTTGTTTTTAAATTCTCTTTAGGTTGGCGTTGTTTCCATGGGGACGAGCGGAGAGAAGCGGTGGGTAAAGAAAGAGGTACTTGTTCCATCCCGTATGTACTTAGTTTCAAAGGAAAGGAATGACTGAAGGAGGGAATCAAAGAATGGATGGATGAACGTGTCAGCTTCACTCACCCGACATAGCGGTTGTTGTAGAGGTAGGCGCTCGCGGCATTAGAAAACACAAGCCATCCGAGAACGAGCGCAGCGCACGCGCGCTTAACTTTAACTTCCGATGCCATGTTGAAGTAATAAAGAGTGAAAGCGCGCTGCTGCAGGTTCTTCACATCCTCCAGATCTTCATCGAGTGATGTGAGGAAAACGCTGGTCCTGCTGCTTCCTGCTCGGACTGCTGAGGTGTGAAAAATAACTCAGATGGGGAACATCGCGCGCTCATCTCGACTTTTAAAGCGCGTGCGACTCGCACCACGTGACCCAGTGTCCCGGTTTGGGCAGGAGCGCTATAACGGGGTTGCCAGATTGGACCGATTAGCTTTGCTTTGGAGAAGTTCGTTTGAGAGGGTTGATAAAAAAACACACACACACTCTGACATACACACACACACACACACACACACACACACACACACACACACACACACACACACACATATATATATATATATATATATATATATATATATATATATATATATATATTCAACCAATTAAAAAAAGTATCAAAGTAATTAGCTAGATAGAAGTGTTTCTTTGTTGAATAGAGTCCTAATTCTACCCAGATACCTATTATATCCATATATACAATACACCGATGAACCATAACATTAAAGCCACTGCGAGGTGACGTGAAGAACACTGATTGTCTCGTTACAGTGGCACTTGTCAAGAGGTGGGATATACTGTATTAGGCAGCACGTGAATAGTCAGTTCTAGAAGTTGATGTGTTGGAAGCAGGAAAAGTGGGCAAGCGTAAAGATCCGAGCGACTTTGACAAGGGCAGAATTGTGATGGCTGGACGACTGAGTCAGAGCATGTCCGAAACAGCAGATCTTGTGGGGTTGTTCCCGGTGTGCAGGGGTTAGTACCTACCTAAAGTGGTCCAAGAAAGGACAATGAACCGATGAACCGATGACAGGATCATGTGTGCCCAAGGCTCACTGATGCGCTTGGGGAGCGAAGGCTAGTCCGTCTGGTCTGATCCTATAGAAGGGGTACTGATGCACAAATTGCTGAACAAGTTCATGATAGAAAGATGCCAGGACAGACAGTACATCACAGCTTGCTGTGTATGGGGATACCTAGCTGCAGACCGGTCAGAGTGCCCTAGCCGACCCCTGTCCACCCCCGAAAGCACCTACAATGAGCTGGGTGTGTGTTGCTTACCTGAGGAAGAGATGCCACCAGGGTGCACTATGGGAAGAAGGCAAGCCGGCGGAGGAAGTGTGATGCTCTGGGAAATGTTCTGCCGGGAAATCTTGGGATCTGGCATCCATGTGGATGATATGGAAGCCCCACTTAAAGGATCTGCTGCTAACGTCTTGGTTTCAGATACCACAGCACACCTTCAGAGGTCTTGTGGAGTCCCATGCCTCGACGGGGCAGAGCTGTTTTGGCGGCACAAGACGGACCCAGACAATATTTGGCAGGTGGTTTTAATGTTATGACTGATATATATATATATTACCTTCAATAACAGCTTTATCCTGGTCATGGAATTCCCCCTGCATCAGATGCCAGTCTATGACAGGGCACTATGCACGCGCACACACACACACACACACACACACACACACACCTTCACACACTCAATCGTAAACAAGAGATCATTTAGAGTCTCCATTCCACCTACTGGCCTGTTTTTGGAATGTCAGAGGAAACAAGGAAACCCAGAAAAAACCCAAACGGACACAACAAGAAGAACATGTGAAACTACACACAGACACACAGATCCTGAACTCGGGAGCTGCGAGGTTCCTGTACAGCATTTTGGTTTGTATGCAATCTCACGGAGAAGAGCTATTTATTCACTAATTTAATTTAGACATTTAATTTAAACAACGTCAACATTAGTTCTTATTCCAGTATTACGTGATGTATGTTTTCCATACAGTATGTCTACAATTCATTTCTCTCCACTTCCATTTCTAGCTTTGGTCCAAATGTTAAGCAGAGAAAGCTGTGAATGAATTCTCTAATCGAGGCCTAATCATGACTTCTTAGTCTCTACATGCGTGCAAAGGTTCCTGTATTTATCAGAGAGCGGCGAGATTAGTAGTCTGACTCGCAGGCTTGGCTTTGTGTCTGGTCGGCAGCCGTACATTTTCCACATGCTTTGCTCTGTGTCAACAGCGCGCCACCTGTTTTACACTCAATTGCTTGTGCAACAAATGAGTGGCTGAAACACACGCCGGTGTGACAGCATGGTGCCCAGATGGTGCCAGACCCCTGTATCCACCAAGGGCAGAAATGCTACTCCTTTTGCCTCTCGCTTGAGGCACTTAATGTATTAAACAGATTGGTGCAATCTAGATATAAACGACAGCAACTGCTATTTGATAATAAGCTTATAAATTATGTTCTCTCACTACAGCACGAATATCAGTGGCTTTCTATTTTCACCCATGTATTTATTCATCCAAATAGGCCAATAGGATGAGGGCGTATAAGGCATTACAGTAATTCATTAGGCATTTCCTTTTTTTCCCAGCGTGACTCCTGGACTTTGAACCTGGAACATCTCAACCGTCTTTCTGATGAGACGTTAAACTCAAGGTCCTGGCTCTCTGTGGTCATTAAAAATCCCTCCATATACCTCCAGTGTCCTGGTGAAATTCCCACATTGGCCCTTATCTATAATGGCCCCTGAATTGGCTACATCACTCTCCTCTCCACTAATAGCTGGTGTGTGGTGGGCGTTCTGGCGCACCTTGGCGTACGTCGTATCGTCCAGGTGGATGCTACACACTGGTCGTGGTTGAGGAGATTTCCCCTCCATACAATGTAAAGCGCTTTGAGTGTCTAAAGCGCTAAATAAATCTAACTGCAACTAACTTTGTCGAAATATACTTGTATATAATCACACATCCTTTTTTTCTCCCTCTTAAAGTTAGAGCTGGAGAAGCCTTCCGAAAATGCTAAATGAACACCTCCTTACAGACTATCATATGTTATCTATCATTATATATCATATATAATTTCTTTGTCACATTTCCTAATCCTCTTAGAGTTAGATTACGTGCACATGCACCATCCTGTGAATGAGATGTTACTATAGAAATGATAGTGTGTTAGTTAATATACTGTAAACCTGATGGAATTACTCCCACGGCGCTATGGTGTAACTGAACTCAGATCAGTTTGGCATTAACATCTAATAAGACGTGAGAGATTCATGTGATTTGATTACAACATCGGCGCATGTTACATCATAGTCTATATAATTTAATCTAGTGTTAATGACAAAGCGGATAGAAGTGAAACAGAACAAATATACAAGTATTTGTCCTCCGGAAATTTTAGGTGATGTAATTCAGTGCAGAGAAAGCACAAAAAATATCAAACTACCATAACAATCGTCACCTGGGTGAGGTAATACAGGTATACGAGTGTATAATTATCATTATCATTATCATTGAGTCATTGCTGAGCTCAACTGAGCCACGTAATCAGACTGTTGTTAGTAGATTCAGCAGATTCTGTCTCAGAGAACGGAAAAGTAGACAAGTGGGAGGTCTTGGGCAAGGCTAAGGAGCGATAAATAACTAAACCACTACTAAAACTAAGACACTTGGAACTATTAGCTATCACTTTAGTAAATTTCAGCATTTTGGTACGCTTGAGAAAGAAACCACTCAACCGTTTTTCCAAAGCTCTCTCTAATGTTTTTGCTGTTTGCCGCCTTCAGGCAGCAGTATCCTGAAGCAAAATGACCCCGAGGTGTTTGTGAGTAGACACGTACAGTCAGGAACACTGGAGCATATTCACAAGCTACTGCACGCATCCTGTTCATGGTTTGTGGCAGGATGGAAAAATGTGCTTACATAAATAGAGTTCCAGGGCCTGAGCATAGAGTGGACCATACTGAGGCAGATTTTTCTTCAGTATTTTGAACTGATCAGTTTCCATGGAGGGCCTCGGAAATGTCCTTTAAACAAACGCGACTGTTCAGAGATGTGAAGTTTGGACGACATCTGACTTTGGCTTTAGGTTTCCTCAGACCAAGATGAAAGTGGACCAACAATATTATGATTATTAAAGTATATATATATATATATATATATATATATATATATATATATATATATATATATATATAGACAGAGAGAGAGAGAGCTCTGCTGAATTCTTAAATCTGATTGGTCAGAAAGTGGTCATTAATTCATTTTTTTATATAACAGCAGATTTAAACTATAACATCAGATTAAAAAAAAAAAACACATATCGTTGTTAAAGTGCACCTATTATGGTTTTTCAAATATTATTTTTCATGTAGTGTGTTATAGAGCTGTTTGTGAATGTAAAAAAGTCTGCAAAGTTTCAAAAATCAAAACGGAGTTATTGACTCCCAAACGAAGGAACCGATTCTGAACAGCTGAAACGAGTCGTTAGTGATTCCAGACTTTACTTCCTGTACATAGGTTTGTAATAAAAAAAACCCGCCTCTGGTCTTCATCGGCTGCTCGCTGACAGCGGTAGACCAATCACAACAGACTGGGACATCTGACCAATCAGAGCAGAGTATGCTCTCTGAAAGGAGGAGTTTAGAACGAATCCTTTAGACCGGACCATTTAACGAGTCGTTTGTGACACTGGGGGGAGAAAAGGTAATCCTGCAGTTTAAATTATGAGCACGTTAAAGTGTTTTTAGACCTTGGATACATGTAAATATATTGTATGAGACCTTTAAAACAAAATTAGGCACGTTTCAAAACCCTAATAGGTGCACTTTAAAGCTTTCTGCAAAGACACATTTATTTATGGAATTCATTTAAGTCTATAGTAGCTATTTTCCCATCCACTTATTTTAATGCTAATTTTAGCTTATCACATAAAAAACACTGAATGGAGACACCATAATATCTCCAAAATGTGCATAAAAACATATTTGCTCAATTGAAGTGGATAATGTTTTTATTAAATAAGAAGACGTGCGTAAACACACCCATCCATCCATTTTCTATCCCACTTATCCTACTGGGTCGATGGGAACTCGGAGAGTAACCCAGGGAGCATTGGGCACAAGGCGGGGTACACCCTGGACATGGTGCCAGTCCATCGCAGGGCACAATCACATACACATTCTCACACCCATTCACATACACTTTCTCACATACATTCATACACTCTAGACTTGCCAAACCATGCATGTCTTTGAACTGGGGAAGGAAACCAGCGTATCCAGAGGAAACCCCCACAGCATAGGGAGAACATGCAAACTCATCACACACAGGGCAACAGCAGGAATCAAACCCCCAACCCTGGAGGTGTGAGGCAAACGTGCTAACCACTAACCACCGTGCGCCCCGCGTAATCATATTTACCAAATAAATTCATGCTCATCAAAAAAAGTCATGTGACTTTGTCTCAACAAATCATGTGATTGGATAATTAGCTCAGATAAGTATTGCTAATTTGCGCCAGTTTCCCCACAAGTGACGATTTTGTTCTCTTGAACACATGGCAAGGAAACGGTGATTTATTCACAAAAGTTCTATGCCATATTCCAATTTTCCGCACAAGTTCAATTCGCAGCTTGGGTGAAAACGTAGCTAATGTCAACACTTTTCTGCCATTCTTCAAGACTGAGGACTTTATGCTTTCTGCTTTCTCTATAACATGAAAAGCTGCTTTTTTTGTCTTATTATTGTCAAGCGCAAGGAAAAAAACAAGCGGCTGTGTGGAAATATCTGTTTATAGCTGCTATAATGGCAGCGATAACTTGCTTCATGGGCGTTCCACGATAATAAATTGATAAAAAAAAGTATACATACAGTATTCAGTATATAATATAAAGTTCAACAGCAGATCTGCTGTATGCTTTTGTTTGCTCAAAAGAACTGATGCTGTCTGTTTAAACTCTTCTATTCCCCGTCATTTCGTCTTTGTCAGTAAGGATGTTCTTTCCTTTCTTCTCTCAGCCTGGCAACCCATTCTTCATCGACGTTAACATGGTGAGATGTGCAGTCTTTTACATTTTACCGCCTGATGCATCAGAACCACAATGAAGCTCTGTCTAAAGTTCACAAATGGGAACCAGCAGGAGAAGCCCTGCAGTAAAGAGATATATTAAAAGAAAAAGAACCCTCGCTTAAAGATGTGGTGCGAAACAATGGAACGATTTCAACTGCAAGGGCTCGCCAGGGAAAGCGAATGTCACCAGGCGATTTGTTCAGACAGCTTGCTGCTGATTTATGAGCTTTGTTTCTGCTGTGAAGTGCATGTGGAGCATGCGGTGTCTGGGATGGATTAAACGAGCATGGAGTGGATTAGGACCGAGTAGTTTCGAGCAAGGTCATGGTGGCAGGAAATGAAACGAGAAGTGCAGGTGAAGTTCATCCTCACCCAGACAGGTTATTACAGACTTCCTGTCCCTTCTCGTCATCCTGCTGCAGGTCTTCTGTCATTATCTGATTCGCCGGCACCGATTAAGAGCCACGGAGCTCCTTAATGGGACCCAAAGCAACATGTTTGGACATTCTCCCACTCTCCCAGCATGTCAAGCAGTTGAGTTTCATGGCGACATTTGCGGAGACTGTCGCTCTGTGTAGCTATTGTGTTACAGCACTGAAATCCAGACAGAACACTTTTGTTATAGGAGGTATTAAATCATCTGCCTGTGGGAGACTTCAAAGCTTGCTCCACAGATCTAAAAGGCTCCGATTAAGCTTTTCCGAGTTGCTGTAGAGGAACGGATCATATCCCCTTTCTTCAGGCCCCCTTTAGTTCGCTCTTTATAGGCATATATTTGATCCTGTCCACCTTCCTGTGTTTCCACAGGGCACATTATCAGAGTGTGTTTACTACATGTGAGGTGTTGATTTCAATCTGTAACAGTAAAAGCACTGATGAGAACAATATTAAACCGTTCTTGGGTCGAACTCAGATTACCGGAAGCTCACGGAGACGTGCGTCTTTTTTTTTTTTTTAAAGAAACTGCAAAACACGAGGATGAGTTAATCAGTGTTCCTGTGGCTTTAATACTTTCCTCACAGGCAGGCAGATGTATGTTAGTGTAAGCTCAGGATCAGTACTGGTGTTCCACAAGGGTGTATGCTTTCAGCCTTATTAGTTCTAATTTATACAGCTGCACTGTTGAGTTCTCAAATCTGAATTTGATCGTGAGGTGATTCATTTCCTAATAACAGCAGCCCTGACAGTAGTGCCCATTGTAATTCAAATCACAGGTTTACGGTATATCAATGCATTCATACTAATATGTTTTGTTCTAATTTTCTTCTTGCGCTTTTATGGAGGACATGCCAGGTTTGCTAAGGTTATCTAAACAGTGGACTAGTTCAACAAGCAGACTTCATGTTAAAACCATAATGAACTCTCCTTTACTGTCACACTATCCGTCGTTGCCCAGATGAGGACGGGTTCCCTTCTGACTCTGGTTCCTCTCAAGGTTTCTTCCTCGTATCATCCAAGGGAGCTTTTCCTCACCACCGTCGCCACCGGGTCGCTCAATAGGGATACATTCACGCACTTAAAATCTGTATCCTGTGTTTTATATGTTTCTGTAAAGCTGCTTTGAGACAATGTCCGTTGTTAAAAACGCTATGCAAACAGAATTGAATTGAATTGAATTGAACTAATAATAAATAAACAATTGTTGAATTGTTGGGAAAATGTTGTTATTTTTTTTGTGAGGAGATGTACGTATATTTAGCATTTTAGGAAGGAGTCTCCAGTCTCAGTGTAAATGTAAATAACACAGAAAGCGTTCAAGAATGTCCTACATCAATGAATGCAACTATAAATGGTTAAAAAGTATGACATTTTCATTAATACATAAAAAAAATAAAAAATGTGATCATTGGCAATTTGCTGTGGAATAAGCTGGACTCGCCGGTATAGTACATGCATCACACCACCTTGTCGTTAAGTGTATCTTATTCTGTTTTATTCTGTATATACTGTAGCAGATGATTTCAAGACTAAAATAAAGTTGAGTGTAGGCACATAAGGGCGAGTTTGAACAAGTACGTTGTGAGCTATAAACGGACAAAGTGTAAGCAGTCACGTTTTCACAGTATTGGGTCCAAACGCAACCAACCACATCTAAAGCGTTTCGGTTTAGGTCTGAAAGTGGCCCAGCTGTACGTTCTGGTCTGCATCATTCTGCAGATATGGTTTCATCAGGGTTGAAGGGTTGAGCTCTAGCTGTGTACTGGCAGCCAGATTTGGATGAGTTCATCGCTATCATTCCATCGCAGTATGAGGGTTTGGGTTAGATGAAGATGAAAAGTGGTAAATGCAGGCCAGGATACAGCGTTCGCTCATTTGCTTTCTGGGATACTTTGAATATCAATGAGTGCTCAGTCACTCGGTCAGTCAATCGCCAGAGAATGGAATCTATTACATGGAAAAGATTATGACGTCTTACATACCATAACGATCGTCCATCGATATTTAAAAAACTTAAAGGCTAAATGAATGATCGACAGATCTGAATTCCTCCTGTACCAAGGAAAGATTTCGATGATTGATACTGTCACTGTGCAGAAACACAACTATGCAGGAATGTTTCCCATTTTTTGGAAAGTCTTATTCAGTGTCTGCTTTGTATATAGTGCTGGAGTGGTGCTCTTTCTGTTTCTGTTCAAAATAGAAACCAGCTGTACAACAGAATTAAAGTAAGCACTAAAAGTATTGGCGCACCACCGTAGAGTATAACATCACTGATTAACTGGTGCATTTTAAAACCTGCTGATAGACTTTTAGGGGATCTTTTATATGCATTTCTCAAATATCGACCATGTGGATGCAGATATCAAGTGCTATCCAGAATAAAAAAGAGTGCTTTGTCATGAAGTGGACAGACAGATGTAGTGTAAGTGCAGGTTTTCTGCTTTCATTAAAACAACTGTATAAAGAGCTAGGCGATACTCAGAAATGTGATTCGGGTGAAAGGTCAGGTGATCTGCAAACAGGAATGAACTAGACACAGAGGCAGGAATACACCGTGGATGGGAGGCCATGCATATACACATTCCCACCTAGGAGCTATAGAGTCGCCAATTCTCCTAAATGCATGGTTTTGTGAGGTTATTTATATATTTGCATAACACCATGTTGCATCCATTATTCAGTGTTGTACTTATATGTAATTATGTGTGATGTCTTCTTATCACAATCATGGCATGCAAGACGAATTCCCACAAATTTATGCCCTCGAATCGCGTATATATTTCTGGTCTTGGCCGGAAATCTGAGTAACTACTCGATCCATACTCCTCAGGAAGAGCATGTGTATTATAATATACAGCCGAGAATTCTCCCGCACCTTCTTAGCTAAAGTATGCAATGCTATATGACAGAAAACTAGCCCTGCGGTTACTTACACTACCGTCACGAGCAACAGAAACGTGCACCTGAAAAGCACCCGCATCAAAGCTGCACTCTATCTGTCATAAATGCTGTGGGTCATGCTGTGCCCCAGCTGTATTTCAGATCTTCCATTATCTTCCAGTTTTTCACTTTCACTATAAAGGAGTGCCTTGTTGCAACTCCATCAAACAGAAAATGTATTTCCATGTGAAGTGTGCATGTAAGGCTGCTGTATAATTGACAATGTGAGCAAAAATGATGACAGATGCTACCCCGTTGGTTCTGTACATTAAATCATGACGACCAGCAATTTCTAACAAATTCTAACAATTGTTTCTAATGAATTACTTTACCACAACTATTTTCTCCAGTGTGCTGTTAAGACATTGACAGAGCTACAAGATGGCTAGCTAGTATACCCATCTTGCTAGTTAGCACAAAAGGTCATGGAAAATCTTTTGAGCATCCAGCAACATCCGTTTTATTCTCTCAGATTTTCTGATAAGACTGTTTATGGAAAATATTAAAACGACAAGAAAATTATAAAAGAAATGCGAGGCTTTTAATTGTGTTCTCCTATCAGTTTCCTACCACAAGAACTGCACGTATAGGGTGAAATAACCTTTATGTGTAATGTTAATCACATATAATTGTAAGTCCATAAAGAAAGATCTAGTCAGAATTAAATCTGACTAAATGACATGTGTCATTTGTGTGTGTGGATTAAGAATCGATTAAGAATCAGAAAGCCAGATTGGAATTCGCAAAGAAATACAGAGACGAGCCACAAAATAACTTTTGGAAAGAAGATGAACCTCTAGCAAAGTGATGGAAAGGCCAAAGTGTGGAGAAAGAAAGCATCTGCTCATGATCCAAAACATACAAGCTCATGTGTGAAACATGGTGGAGGTAGTGTTAAGGCTTGGGCTTGCATGGCTGCTTCTGTAAGTAAATGATTTATTTAAATTTACTTCAAGACCGTTCCTATGCTTTTGCTCACCTAAAAATTGGGTGGTCCGATGAAAAAAAATTCTATTTTTTATAACACATCTAGATGTAAATACCAGGAAATAAAAGCTGAAATCCTAAACTAAACTCTCGTCTCATTTCCGTCTTTTGATTTCAAAATCAAATGTATAAACTCTTTGGTGTATGGCACAAACAAATGAATTGGCCTTGCTGGGGATTGTATTTAAGGGTTCTTTGTTTCCTAAAATGGTCGTAGATTAGACTTCGAAGTTTGATAGAACACTAAAGATACAACCGTAGAAACCTAAAGGGCTCTAGATTTGGCCATTTTGTAAAGAATGCGTTTATTAATTATTAATAGTATGTCATCTATTCTGATTCAACAGCACATACAAAAGTGGAATTCACTTAAAAACACCCATTTTTATCTTATCATCATAAAAATACAATGTAAAAGGTATCGATGGAATCTACAGAAGGGTCCAAAAGTATGAGACCAAGAAAGAAAATGCTTCTAATTTGCAAGCTTTACAGATTTCATAGAAAATGTTTATTTACAAATGATATTATCGGCAGTTAACTTGAGTGAAAAGTAAAATTGAGTGGATATATACATATTATATATATATATATATATATATATATATATATATATATATATATATATATATATATATATATATAAGACTTTGCTTTTTAACGTTTGCATTATGCAGTATGTAGACAGTTTTGTTGTATAATAAAAGTATGATATTCTACTGTGGATGCACTTACTTAATGACAAACACATTGACCTTTTTCAGTGTGTAATTGTGGTGTTTACTGTATACAAATAACTAAAGATAGACCATTTTGTCCTGAAATAATGTACATTTTTAAAATAAAATTATAATGCTTGTATATGTCATTCGAGTACAGTATGTACAGTATCAACTTTAACCACCAACACTTTCACTGTGATGGGGAAGCGCCATCTACTGGACAGTTAAAGCAGCGAACTTGCACTCAAATACACTGTATACTGCAAAATTCACAAAAGTCATTAAAGTAAAACTTCACCCTGAACTACCTGTATATCATCTTCAGTAGTGATATTTCCTACATTACCATTCACTTACTGGATGGTAGCGATACCTGAGAACAGGTGCAGCAGCGCTTTAGTCCTTTAGTTTGTCCAGCTCTTTCACCTCCTCATCTGTACACACCGATCAGGCTCAAAACCAGTCAATTCGCACACCAATAAAATAATAATAATAATAATAATAAAATACAGCAGCAGCCAAAAAATTTGCACAGGAGTAGCTGAATATTTTTTAAAAAAAATTGTGTTTAAGGGTGGAGTTTTCCTTTAATAGATTGTCAAAAATGTAACTGAATAAAATAAAAATGATTACAGATGCCACATGACAGATAGTATGATTTACTGTCACTTGAAAATCTTCAACTGGGTTGAGGCCACAGCATTTGATAATTTCATCCTTATCAAACCATTCAGAGGGCCCTTTTGCACTGTGGATGGGGGCGGAGTCATGTTGGAAGAGACCACTCCCTTCAGGATAGAAAGTTTTCATCATAGGATAAAGGTGATCAGTCTGATGAACTTTGTATCGATTTGCAGTGATGCATTGCTCTAAATGGAGTCAAAGCATACCAGCAAAATAAATAAATGCCCCCCATAGTAGAACAGAGCTACTGGTTTTGCTTTTTTTGTTTTTTTAGGGGGTGGGATGGGGGTTTGTCGCATGTCTGTATATCTGCTTGTGTTAATATTCCTAGGCATTAGAGGGCAGTGTCCAACAAAGAATGTTTAGTTCCCATCTAGACGCTTGAGCTGTAACAGTGTACATGTGAAATTGCCACCTCACACCTTCAAGGTCTCTGATACGATCCTGAGCTTGGATGACTGTCAGTGTCGAGTTTTTCATCTCCGCGAGCTTCCTCTGGGTTCTGCAGTTTCCTCCCACCTCCCATAAACACGCCAGTTGGTGGATAGGCTATGGTAAATTGCCCTTAGGTGTGACCGAGAGTGTGAGTGTGTGTGAGTGTAAGTGTGTGTGTGTGTGTGTGTGTGTGTGTGTGTGTGTGTGTGACCACCTCGCGCCTCACAGTGTTTCGCCAATAGGCTTTGTTTCCACCAGGACTCTGGTACTGAAGGTGAATGAATGAATAATATAACATAATAATACCAAAGTATAACATCATCATTTTATATATTATTTTGTTATATTACTAACATCAAGGGAACAGAACTGGAAAAGTCCTCTAATTAGCCTGAAGGTTAAGATTAGTCACCACAAGTTAATGATCATGCATTAACATACGTCTGACTTTGCTGTTATACGGACCTATTTTAATTTGGCCCACATTAAGTAGTGCATATACTCGAGTCAGCAGGCAGCCCATGATTCAGCAGCGAGAGCTCAATTCCCCTCTGTGGAGCTGTACAATTGGATTTCAATCAGACTAGTCAAATAAAAGTCCATGGGAAAACAGTCACTGGGGCCTAATTATTTTTCAGGGCAATACGTTGTTTAACTAAGACAGCGATTCCGTTATTAAAAATACTCTGTAGCATTCAGAGTCATAAAAGACTTATTATGTTCTATCGCATGTTCTATCATGCCGAATTACTGCGAACGTTGAACATGACTGCAGTCTATTTCCTCTACTGATAGCCAGTTTCACGCTCTGTTGGTCCACAAGTGGGCATGAGATGTCCACTTCAAAGTAACTGAGAGCAACGTTTAGAAGAAATGGCATGACTGAGAAGATTAAGCTTAACGTAGCAGAACAGCTAAATGTCTGCTGTGTTGAGATGATGGGATGATGAAATAGGTTCAATTATGTATTTTGTGCAACAAAGCCTAAATGATTATGATCTTGCATATGGGAAGTCATGGGAAACATAACAAAAATGTCTATTTGTTTATTTTACTGACCACCTTATCCTATGATGAATCATTTCTATACTGATCAGAGTGGTCTCTTCCTGGATGACCCTGCCCAAAGGCCCCCCCCCCCCCGCATTTAGAGTGCACGAAGGCTCACTGAATGGTTTGAAGATGTTGAAAAAAATCAGTAAATTATATACTATGGCCGTCACACTTGGCCAAGAGATTTCAAAGCAACGTGTTAGACTATCTGAATATCTATGGTGTTCATTCCTCCAGTATAAGCTGTTCTGGCTCATGGTGACCCAACTCTGCCTATACTGTTGAAAAGTTCATAATGACAGATTATATTGAGGAAGAGTTCACAACAGTCAGGAGAAGAGTTCAGAATGTTGGATTATTTTGAGGAAGAGTTCCTAGTGCTAGACTATACTGATGAAGAGTTCATAACTTTACATTATATTGATGAGGAATTCATAATTTAAGTTATGTAGACAGAGTTCATACCGTTAGATTGCATTGAGGAAGAGTTTACAGTGCTGGATTATGTCGAGGAACAGTTTGATTATATTTAGGAAGATTTAGCAACTCTAGAATATATTAAGGAAGCATTCAGAACGTTTGATTATATCTGAGAAGAGTTCGTAACATTAGATTACCTTCAAGAGGCGTTTTTAACGTTACTTCATATTGAGGAAGAGTCCATAATACTTTATTATAGGCCTACTGAAGTATATTTTGAAGAAGTTCGATTATAATAAGAGGAAGAGTTGCAATGTTAAAGAAGACACAACGTTAGATCATGTGAGAATGTTGCCTTAATCTTTGTGTAGCCTAATCATATTTTATGTAAGCATAAAAAAGCACTTCCATTTGAATTGCAAATAAAACAATGACTTGCATAGCTTTGAGAAACCTTCTCCCACTCCAGTCTATAGCTAGATGTCATTCACAGCCCACTGGGGAAAAGGGGGCCCAAGTGTGTGTGTGAGAAGAGATTGAGAGAGATTGAGAGAGAGAGAGAGAGAGAGAGAGAGAATGCTGAGGTGCAGTTAAAGTGTGGGAAAGTGTCGGAATGTAATGGCCCCCCATGTGATCAGCAGTGTTTCCCCTGCACGGTGTTGGCATGAAGCCCCAGGCTTGAGCTTTTCCTCTCCTCTCAGTGCTGAAGGAGGGAGGCTGTGCGCGCGCGCGCGTGTGTGTGATGGTGGGCAGGCACATGGACCACAGATCATGACTGATGGCCACTAAACCACTGCTGCACACTTTAGGACACTTCAGGAGAGAATTTCAGACTTTTTCCTCTGGATTGCCGCATTTATTCACCGCTTCTTTCAACTATTGCGGCTTGAACCGGACAGCTTTCATCATGCTTTCAACTCTCGACCCACGGCAACTCGACTGAGTAAACTTTCGCAAAAGTCTTTTGTTCCAAATTTTCTCGTTTTTTCTTCTTCTTCTTGTTCTTTTTTTTTTTTAACCGGAGGAGAAAAGAACACGCGAGTGTAATGAGTGAAGAGAGTAAAGGCGAGAGCGCAAAGGATGTGGAGAAGCAACTGCGCCTGCGCGTGTGCGTGCTGAGAGAACTGCTGCAGACTGAGCGGGATTATGTGGAGACCCTGCACTTCCTTTCGGTACGGCAATATAAAGCCTAGCTATCTCACCTAAACATCCCAAATACACGATATAACAAGTATATCACATATGCATCACAAATACATTAAGAGATTATGTTTGCATAAGCCAATAAATACCCAATACCAACACATCTGATCTAACCATCCCAATGTATGACATTACTGACAGAAACATTCAATTTCTATCTTTTTCTGTACATCTTCTATCATTTTAATCCTCATCTTTCTTTTCTTTTCTGCTTTAAACCTCTTATTAGGTGTCAGGTGGCTTCTTCGACTCTAAAGTTGGTCATTTTCCTATAACAGCATGTCCCAAAGAGCCTATATTCCCTGCAGAGCAATTTGAATACAGTAGTTCTTATCCGTTTATAGTTACATTTATCACTTATTCTTCTGTGTAGTTACTGTGTGTGTTTGTTTTTAACCATAGGACGTACACTCTTAGGCAAAAGGTCCTATGTGGTACTCTGAAGAGATATATTGTTTGTGACATTCTAGGGGACCAAGTAGAACCCTAAAACTGAGAGTTTCACCTTTCAGAAATGGTTCATTTACTATATGGGTCTTAACCATCCAAAGAACCTGAGAAGAATCTCTTTTGTCTAAGACTATAGAGATGCAAATTTGAGAGTTTGGAGCATTCAAGTGGCTCTCTGGGATTTAAACTCAAAGCCTTATGGTCACACGCACAGAATCGTAATCACGGAGGTATAATTACCCTAGAACGGCTTTCTAATGGAAGAAACTGGAGGAATTGGCTGCCATAAGAGCGCTGCAAAACCCCGGTACTGAACTGTAAATGTATTTTTTATTCCATTGGATCTTATTCATACTTTGTCCAGATATACTCTCTGGAATGTAACCAGTCATTTAAAAACTATCCTTTCACACGTATGATGATATGTGTAATTAAGCAGAGATGTCTGGTCGTGATATTACTGTATATGGGAGGGCTAAAATGTGTTAACAGCGAATAATCTGATGTGGATGCCATAAACGAAACCTTACGTATATTGATGTCTTTGAAATATTTAACTTTGATATTGTTAAATATTAAATTGCCTTTTCCAATATCAAATTGTCATGGTAATAAATTATTGGAGCTCATTGAACTATCCACTTTTTTGCAAAGCTGCAAGCTCTCTGTTGGATGTCTTGAGCAAGCATGGCAAATACATGTAAATTCTGTATGTGCAACCTGAGTCCGTGCCAAGAACTAAACTCACCCGGCATAGGCAGTACGCCAGCACTAACACAGGTAGATTGTGGATTACAAACACCTGGACTGTCACTGCTTCCTTTACGGCATTAACTCTATTGTATAGTCCCAGGCTTAAATCCCCTCTAAGACTAGAAGAATAGCACAAGCTTAATGGTATTGTGGAATAAACAGAGAGTCAAAGGCAGGAAGGAGAGGAAATGGTCTTAAAAAAAATTGCTGTATGTCTGAGACAAAAGAGTCGTTTCCGTGCCTCAGATAAGGAAATCGACTCTATAAGATCGCTCATGTATGGTCAGGAATACACTGATTACCATAAAATCCAGCCATATACAGTATTTTGAAAAGCATCCACTCTTCAAAATGTTTTTTTCCCCACCAGTTCACATCCTAAACACTGGGAATTGTGCTGTAGAGCAGGGCTAAGGGCACTGTGCTGTGTATCATTAGGAAAGTTGTTTCCCACACCATATGTATGTACGCATTCCTCGGCTGGAGCCTCTACCACAGATGGTTTCAATGTAGGTACGGAGGGGGGATTGTTTTTGTTCAGGCGAAATGCAACAACCGCTTTTCCTAGAAATCATATGATTCCATCCAGACTTAGCCTACAGAGGGTGCCTGGCTTTATTTTAAGGAGCTGGAAATATTCATTAGCATGTCACCCTGGGGAATTAACGCATTTAGAATACTTGGATCTTCTGGAATACTTTGATTTGTTTTAGAGTAAGCTTTTGCCAATGCTGGTTTCATTTGCTTCTCTAACATTCAATTCCCAGAAGGTTTCGCATACATAGGGATGAATCTATCTGGGTTAAGGACCTTGCTCAGGGGCCAACAGTGGCTTTCAGTCCTGAGATTTAAACCCCCCCAACCTATAATCTTTACTCACTATCAATGAACCTTAACAGCCGAGCTATACCTTCCCTATTAGCAGTTTGAGTAAGTAGCAGATAGCTATTTACAGATGTGCTGAGTGATTCTAGTGCTAATTTGTTGTTTTTTTTATGTACTTTTAGTTATTTTCCTGCGAAAAGTTAGCGCTTGTCAGCTGCTATGATGTCACAGGGCGATATTACTGGTGCATTTACACTGGCATTGAATAGAAGAAAAACCATGATATTTGGCTGTTAGCTTGTATAAAAAAAGGTTTTTCAGCGATGTTCAGTGTCACATTAATGAGAAAAGCCATGTTGGAGTAGTGGAGCCGTTGGTGCGAACGTTGGACTGTTCAAGGCAGTTGTGGTTAAGCTCAGTGGCTAAGACATTGGATTTCTGATCAGAAGATCATGAGTTCAAATCTCAGCACCACCAAGCTGCCACTGCTGGGTTCTTGAGCAAGGCCCTTAACCCTCAACTGCTTGGTTGTGTAAATGAGATAATTGTAAGTAAGTCACTCTAGATAAGTGCATCTGCCAAATGCCATAACATATAAAAATGGAAATGAAATCCCACTGGCAAGCATGTTGATCACGTATTTATGAAAGATATTGATATGTTTCCTTGATAGTCCTTCAAGGTGGATTTAAAGCTAAAAGAAAGTCTACTGAAAACTTCTTCCAAGTCATCAAGGATCAAAGTCTCCTCTCAGGTCCCATTTGAGGTTTGGGCCTGATCCTGAGCTCACCTTGATTAGTTATGCCTTCCCACTTAACCAGGCTTTGTCTCTGATCATCACAGCACCTCAAAAGTCAGCCCGGAAGGCCTGTTGAGGTCGACCCTCAGAGATCAATAACTGACTTTTTGTTGCCTGGAGGTAACAGGGGAACTGTGTCATGTTGAACAGAGGTCATTTGTTTTTTTGTTAGGTTTTGGGTGGAGGGGGTCTGTACTAGACAGTTTGGCTCCCAGTAGACAGGCATGGAGAAATTGCCAGTGTGGGCTCCGACGCGAGAGCCTGGGCTCGGTGCCTTCTCTCATAAACCATTTATCCGGATGGAGGAATTCTTCAGAGGTTAAGAATTCCAGAGAGCAATGTCAGATATGATGCCTACCTTAAATACAGATTGGTGAACCGAGATTGGGATTGCTGGTTAGACCTGGTTAGGTCTTGAAGAATCAGAATAACTCGTTAAAAAAAAAAAAAAACGTTACACAATGTCTCACAATGCCTAAAAGATGAGCAAAGTATGTTTGGCTCTGGTTTGCAGAGGAAGTGTCCTTAAGGGCTGTCTCTGCGATTTCCCTAGAATTCCTTATGTAACTGTTCATCTTGATAATGGGGGCTCTTAGATAGTTGTTTATTTTAGATAGGTGGAAGCCAAGAAACTTGACGCTTCTGTGTATAAGTGGAAATTCTTGAAAGATTTTCATTGCATTTCTAATGGAACACCTTTGTGGTGATTTGTTCTAATATTTAATTACCTAACTGATTTCATGAAGAGCAGATGTGGGGGGAAAACTAGTCTGGAGTGAGTGAAGAAAATCTCTTTAATGTGTTCGTTTCAGCAGAAAAACAGATTCGCCTACGAGTGCACCATGTTCCTCTGAGCCTCGGCTCGGTTAGCTATTCCCTCTGCAACATTTTCTTCTGCAATGGCCTGTGGCTTGAAGGATTGACCACCCAATGTCATGTTTTTAAACCTTGATAATGAAACTCGTAAAAGTGAAATTGTGGCACCATAAAACTGAAACTGGCTTTATTTTCCTTTTGGGGCTTTGCACGCTTTTAATGTATACTACCCCTTTGGGTCTCTAGTGAGATATATTCCTTTCCAGAGAAAAAAAATATATTTATCATAGAAACATATATTAGAGATTGTTTATTTTAATTGGATGCATCACGAGCAGTTGAGATAAACGTTATGAGATAAATGTTATGTTACAGATCGCACTCCGTATTCTTCTTCTTTTTTTTTTTTAAGCTCGTCATAAAATGATCATAAAAGAAGACAAGAACACACTTAATGCTGTGAGGCTTTAGGGAGACTGGACCCAGATCTAAGTATTTGCCCTGTACAAGCCTCCAGGCTAAAACCCTTTGGAGCTTTTAAAGGGAAGTAATTTAGAGCTTATTGATTTTTTTTCCCGTAGATTAACAACATGTGCAAATAAATAAATATGACAAATAGGCCAACATCAATGCACAGCCTTCTCTGCTGTGTCCCATGTGAGAAATCTTGTACTATTTAACCCGTGTTTGGGAGGTTACATGTTTCTCATGTGACGTATTTCATATATCGCACGGTGAATGTGTACTACACTAGTTGCTAATTTCTGATGTGCGATCAGCTAACATTACTGTAACGTGCGTGAGTGACAGGCAAGATGAACGTATATCAACTCAGCGTGTTGTTAAATAGGGCAAATCCAATAATCATTGTCAATATTCAAACAGGGGTTAATCCATGATCAGAACCGAAACACGACCAAACAGAACAAACAATAAACAGGAAAACATGGCTTGTAACTTAATTGATACAAATATATCATTTATGAACTTTGTGAAGAAACAAAGGAACAGAAGGGCATAAATATACAAACTAATCAAGGCCTGAACACAGAACAGGTGCACACGTTAGGTAACAGACCCATGTGACAGGACAGGAGTGGAGGCAGGACCAAAACCGAGACACTAGGCAGTGTGAACAAAAAGTATATGGCGTGAACGCAAAACAAATGTTCTTACATAAATTCAAACAGTTATATCATAGCTACTCCATATGGACAAAAGTTTGTGGACACCCCATCACACCCCATATGTGTTTCTTCCCCAAACTGTTGCCACAAAGTTGGAAGCACACAATTGGCTTTAATGTCTTTGTATGCTGTAGCATGAAGATTTCTCTTCACTGGAAATGAGAGGCCCAAAAATATTTCAGTATCACAGTGCGCCTGTGCACAAAGCAAGGTCCATTAAAGTGCACCTATTATGGTTTTTCAGCTATCACCTTGCATGTAGTGTGTTATAGAGCTGTTTGTGAATGTAAAAAGTTATCGACTCCCAAACGAAGGAACCGATTCTGAACAGCTGAATCGAGTCATAAGTGATTCCAGACTTAGTTCCTGTACAGACCTACATAGGTTTGTAACAAAAAACCCCGCCTCTGGTCTTCATCGGCTGCTCGCTGACAGCGGTAGACCAATCACAACAGACTGGAACATCTGACCAATCAGAGCAGAGTATGTTCACTGAAAAGAGAAGTTTAGAACGAATCCTTTAGAACGGATCATTTAAGGAATCGTGTGTGACACTGGGGGGGGGGGGGGGGGGGTATTCTGCAGTTTAAATGATGAGCACGTTAAAGTGTTTTTTGTCCTTGGATGCATGTAAATATATTGCATGAGACCTTTAAAACAAAATTAGGGACGTTTCAAAACCATAATAGGTGCGCTTTAAGACATATGTTGCGTTCGAGGAGACGTTTACCCATCTACAACTGGTAAAAATCCCTGAAACCCCCCCTTAACTTGAAACTTCAAATCGTCAACTTGGGGAAGTCTTCTCAACTACTAGTCCGTTCCCCGTTACAGGGTGACATTAAAATCAACATGTGACCTGTGTAAAGTGCTCCTTCTCTAATTTTCCATTAGTTGTCAGTAGTTTTGGCTTTAGGTCAGTACACAGTACTTGGTTAAAGCTATAACATTGGCCATAATGATCACTGTTTTCGAAAGGGTAATCATCAACATCAGAGTTATCACTAACGTTAATCAAGCTAGAATGTTGCTGAGCTACTCGCTGTTGTACGCTGTTGTTGCTGTGCTGCAGTTTCAGTCCAAAATGTTACACGAATGTTAGAAATTCACTAGAGTAGAACAGAACCGGTAGCCACTCAGGCCTGTAACTGTAAAAGCGCAGTTAAAGAGGCAATTTATGAGCTTTACGTGCTCTGACAGAGCAAATAGAAGACACGCTTTCATGGGAGGCGTCCGTTTTATTTACACTTCGGTGGGAAATGACATTATTACAACATGCAAATGAGCAATTACATGATACCACGAACACACCAATGGTTTGCCAAGTTTAGAGTGGAAAAACTCGTGGGGCCCTGATGTCAACTCCACTGAACACCTTTGGATGAACTGGAATGCAGATTGCATGTCAGGCCTCCTCACACGACATCAATGTCCGACCTCACTAATGCACTTGTGGCTGAATGAGCACAAATCCCCACAGCCACAAGCCTTCCCAGAAGAGTGAAGGTTATTATAACAGCAAAGCGGCAACTAAATCTGGAATGGAACGTTCAAGAAGGTTTCAAATTTGAGTGTTATGGTTGGGTGTCCAGATATTTGCAAGATAAATGCAAGTTTTTTCTTCATAGTAGACTCGATTCTGCCACCATGTTAGCAGGATGTTGCTGTTTCCATATGGAAAAACATCCAAAAATACAGACCTCGGTGCTATATGGCCATGTTCATGTGAAAATAAGTGTAGGCGTATAATGAAACGTGTGCTTTTTAATCCGTAAATATTTTAAAATGGGGCTTTTCTATTAATTCCAAGCTTGACAGAAGGCATGTGAGATGAGGTGAAACCCTAAACTTCCTGCCTGAAGGTTTCAATAAGTAGAGAACAGCCTAAAGCTGCCAGATATGTCTTAAAAAGGCCAAGAGGTGGAGTTATTAACTTTTACACTATGGTAATACATTAAAGATTGTATTAATGCTGAAATTCAGAGGTGCTAGGACCCTTGGAGACACTGACACACATGTTGGTCTTCTTCTTCCATTGGGGTTTGTTTACTACATGGGCAGCCAATCGTATTGTTGTTTTTCACTCAAGCATGTGACGAGGACTGAAGCCAAATGGGGTATGCATACTCAGAACAAGCAGTGACCCAGTATTGCCCCTCCTCCTGTGGGGTAACATCACCCCCATCCTTGACCTCTTCCTGCCAGTTAATCTTCACTCCTGCTGTTTTGGAAACAGCAGACTTGATTAAAGGGATTTTCCTTTAAAAGCGGCTTACTGTAATATGCACAGTCAATCCTGTAGAATAATCTAAGAACTGAAAAAAAATTGGGTAATAATTGTAAGGTTCAGTGTGCTTACAGGCAGTTTAGTCATCTAATAATGGGAAAAGTCAAGTCATTCAATATCCCCCAGACTTCTATTAGCATGATAGCAAGGTGGTAGTAGTATTTAAAAATAGGGTATTTAAAAAGAAACTTTTATTAACTGAGTACATATGCTACATGTTAAACTGACCATGTTATACATTTCTTGTCAGTTGATTGGAAGAACATTTTTTAGGTTGGCTTCAAACGAGTTTTTAGAATCTGTATCTAACTATGAATATCTACATTTTTTTCTGGTATTTTTCTGGTTGCAAATTGCACATAGTGCCTTCTTTGGGTGGTCTCAAAACAGCTAATGATAACAGATTAACTGTATACATGCAACAAATACTGTAATCTGAGTATTGGGCTAAAATCCACGTTTACATTTACACACATTAATCCAGTGTTACCGGAGTTATTAGAATATGAGTCTTTATCCAGACAACATACTATAATAATATCTCAAATTGGATTTAAGGTGTTATTATATTTCAAGAATTCTAATAAAGCATGTATACGGTTAATCAGATTTCTTTCTAAAGACATCTTTATTGTATGGAAAAGTACAATCTCTGGAGAAAAAAAATTATAATACAAGAACAAAAAGAACAACAACAACAATAATAATAATAGTAATAATAATAATCATCATAATAATAATAATAATAATAATAATAATAATAGAATAACCACCTTTTTCTATATGGAAAATAAAATTAGTGAATTTTGTTGTACTCAAATGCACAAAAAATGCGTAGCTATTCTGTCAATAAACTAGTGTAACGCTTCAACCTTTTTTCTAAGTTAAATGAATAGTACATAAGCTACTAATTATGTACTATTGTGAACTATTTATTTAATACATATTTTTTTAATTTACAATTTTTTTTTTAAAGAAATAGTGATTAATAAAGAATTAATGGCCTGAGATGTGTGTTAAAGTACAATGTTTCCCCCCCCCTTAAATTCTAAATGTTATTGTACTGGGAATATACTACACTAGGTCGTATATACTACAAAATCTCCATTAGGTTATTACCCTACATAGTGAGTATATGTAGTGAGCAGGAATCCATTTAGAATTCGAACTAACTGTGTTGGAGTGATTGCACAAAAATAGTCATATTGTGAAAAATATTTCCGAGGATGATATCGCATGATGCTGTCTGAAAAATCTCGTATCTGCCAAAGTGAGTGAATGAATACATCTGTTATTATTGTGCTTGCAAACAATTAGTAGATGCTAGCAATACAACAGCTTGAACAAGACTGGAAAAAAAAAGTGCTCAGAGACCACTTTCAAAATACTGTTCTGAAGAGTTCATGGTCATCTCTGTAATTTGTCAGAGGTAGTGGAAAGTCTGTCAGCTGTAATTGGAAAGGAGACGAGCACTGACTGCTAACACCCTCACCTTCACCACTGCTAATCAAACGCTAGCTAGTCCTTACTCTCTGCTGTTTCTCCTGTACTTGTCTGTCAGGCATTTTCGCCCACAGTGTGGACAAGAAGGGATAGTTTTATGCTGGCTACGTGAGGGATTGTTTAGATTCTTGTCTCTGTAATATGCATACATTTCTTTTTCCACTGCGAAGCCTAAAGGGATTCATCTCAGTCGGAAATGCTAATTAGCAACTCCCTGCCTCTATGTTGTGCATTATTCTCAGCAAAGAGACAATCTGTTCTAGTCTAGTCGATTCTGCTGGAAAATGTTCAGAAGTTCTTGGGCTTTGATTTTAAGATTCTTGTCACATAGCAGACTGTGTGTCTTCCTCACAAGCTACAGGCACAAAGACATACAAAGCCAGCTATTGAGACCCACCGCTCTCGTTTGGCCTGATGTAGCTTTATATGATCGCTTTGCTTCGTTTTTTGAACGTGTGACTTCATCATCCAGGTGTTATTTTCACATAAACGAATGGAAGAAAAGTTCGAAGGGTATCTCGATCGATACACTTTGAATTATTTTGAGCTTCATGAAAATGTGATTCGTTTTAGATCTTCATTTTTGATATCAGTGGAGCCAAGAATGATACAAACGATAATAAGGACCGATCTTCCCTCTCGTAATGGCATATTTAGCGAGCTTTAGCCTACAGTGTTTGGCTGTTGGGTTGGGTGTCAGGTTTGTGAATGCACCGGGCTAGTGAGAGCTTTCAGCGGTCTCCAGTCGGCGAGTTCCTTTTGCTTTTGTTTCATGGCAAGCAGGATTTCCTTCCTTCCTGGCCCTCCCCTGCTTTACATTGTGCTCTGTTCTTCCTGTGCCGTCGCTCCTTTCCAGAGCTTTGGCAAAGAAGCAAAACAAGTTACTCAATGAATCAGAATCCATTTGTGAATCAAACTTTTTTATAAACACTCAAGTAGTATCATGAAGATATAATTATATTTGGTGGATTGTTTGGATCCGTGACTCCTGAAGCCAGGTCTTTTAGTGAGCTTTCACACCTATTAGTCTGTTTGCCGAGTATAAATCAGAGCAAAATCGATACTTTTGGGTCATTGTCTTTTTGGTTTCTCACTGCATATAATTAACCCTCCTATTATGTTGGGAAATAAAAAGTTACATCCATTATGTTATGGGTCAAAATGACTTCCATAGTTTATATACACACAAAAACAGCAAAGAACAACTTAAAACAGTAAACCTTTAGTATGGCTTGTCTGAGACTGTGGTTCAACATGCTACCCAATACACTGTATACATGGTTCACATCATGCATTTGGGCTGATTCAAAGTTGAATCTCTTTGCCACTGCAATCGCCCAGGTACTCTTGCTTGTCCAGGTTTGCACCAGGATTTGATCACTTGTCTTTACATGCTTACATGAACTATACTAAGGAGGAAAAGGCACCAGGGTTCCATTCAAATTGACTAAATTATGCAAATATTATATAAATGCTTCTTTTTGCTGGGGGATGAATAGGATGCCTATGTACCCTCTCATGCCAGCTGTCCTTCCTTGTGACAGGTGCTCACGTACGGGGGCATCAATGACCACTTGTGAGGGTTCCATGCTACGTGAAATGGGCATTAATACTCGCCAGGCATACTTAAAAGAATTCCAAGTTGTCCACCACCTCTGCTCTACCAAACCTCTATATTTCCATCTATGTAATTCATTAGCTGACTCACTATTTTGACAAATCACATGTTAAAATCGAGGATTTCTTGTAGCCAAAGCGTTTTCCCCATTCTGTTTACCCTTTGAACTACTACCAGGGTGCACCCGCTCATCATCGGAAGTATGACCAACTATCAGTTTCCCTTTTTTATGTAGATTTTAGGTTGCTTCTCGATGGTCTTTATTATAGCACAATGTCCAGATCAGAATAAGTGGCAGATGGCTACTTTAAACTTTCAGCCGTTTGGAGGAGGAAACTGTAGAGGTTGTGTAATACATTTTTAGCATAAGTTATTTAGTAAGGTTTAATCTTTGGTTTAACCCACTGACCAAACAATCCATGGCTCAGGATGGATTCGGGACAAATCAATTGCATAGCTCATCAAGTTCGATTTCTGGTTTTAGCAGACTCGCAGGGTGGCATCCACATGTCTCTTTCTGTAGTCTGTGCTCTTTCAGCCAGGAAGGGTCTAGAGGACAGAGTCTGGTGTGCTGGATGGGTTAGCAAAGGCTGCTGTTTCTTCCCTTATACAAAGATGGCATTGAGCCCAGAGCCCTTCGAAGGGGTCCTTTTCTGGTCAGTTCCCCTTTTCATTCCCATTCAGGCCTGCCTCTAAGGACTTACATAAAAAGTTCTTGGGGTTCTTTCACAACTTGTAGCATCTAATTTTGTGACAGGGATTGGGGATAAAGAATCAAGGACAACGATTCAAAGGAAACTCAGACATTCATAGTGGTTGTTCCAGCAAAAGTGAGTAATTCATAGTTACTGCGGTTCTAATCAGTAGCACAATAATGACAGTGACAGTGTTCTGGTAAAGACTGATTAAGACTTGGAACTGAAAGTCCAGCTTAGTCAGCGCGATCAACATCCAGGCCCTAGCCAATCATGGGATTGCATAATCAGCTTTGGAGTAAATATATAGTGCCATACTGATGCATATTCAATGGGCTTTGCTGACCGTTGTACTGAATTCTATTATTCGGTGCATTTGTTGATCATTAACGGTGTTTTAAAGAGCTGGTGTAGTGAAAGTGTATTTTGCTCCCTCGCTGAATCCTCACTTATCCATGTGTCTTTCTACTACAAAGGCTTCGGTAAAAGAAACTAGGTTGAGACAGAATTGAAATGCAGGGCATCGTACAGACCCAGATTAACTTCCTTTGTTCAAACACTCAGCAGCTAAGAAGCCAGTGGACTATGTACAGTATAAGCTTCTCAAGAGAAAGAAATCCTCAGATTTGTAGTCTTGTATTCTTGTAGGCTGTATTTTCTTTGTGGTCCTTAATGCACGTTCCCTTTTATTTTGACACAGACGTGACTTATATCCGATTCTAGTTTTGACATAATTTCCTCTGCCAGAATGTGCTTGGCTGACAACAGCAACTTTTTACCAGTAGCATCACCATTGTGGAACATGGTTTCCTGGTGGACTAGTGGCTAGCATGCGACGCTCTCATCACCGCTGCTCGGGTTTGATTCCTGGTCAGGGAACTGACCCCAGCCATTGGAGGGTTGCACGAGTCAATACACTCTCTGTGCCAGTCCCAAGGCCGGAAAATGGGGAGGGTTGCATCAGGAAGGGCATCCAGCATGAAACCTGTGCCAGAATCAGATGTGTGATCCGCGGTGTCGACCCTGAAACGGGAGCAACTGAAAGAGAAATAATAAAAATCACCATGGCACCACTGCACCACATAAGAGATCATTTTCGTAGAGTTTCTTCTAAATATTTTCCCTATAAAAGGATGTCATACAACTATCATGTGACAGCTATCGAACAGGGAGGCGCATTTGAAGGAAAGTACTATCGGACCTCTTCCACATACATGAGCTCAAAGATGCTGATGATTAGCTAGTGTTGCTGTGATTGACAGGGGAGAGATTGAATGCCATCCCTCCCACCCAGAGCGCATGGACAATTTTGCTCTGTTGGCTCCTGATAATAGGGGAATACTTTTCTGTCATGCCACTGGGGGAGCCCCCTGAATAGGGAAACATGTCACGTTTTGTGAGACCATTTGCATACGCAACTGTCCCTTCACGATCCAACATTTCGCCAGGCTGCATAAACATGTCGCACTGGCATTGAGATGGCTTCTGACATGGGCTGTCTTTCACGCTCTGGTGCATTTATTAAATGAATGAATGAATCTTTATTGATCAAATATGCATATGCACAGTGAAAATCTTTTGTTCGTATACCCCAGCATGTGAGGAAGTTGGGGTCAGAGTGCAGGGTCAGCCATGATGCAGTGCCCCTGGAGCAGAGAGGGTTAAGGGCCTTGCTCAAGGGCCCAACAGTGACAGCTTGGCAGTGCTGGGGTTTGAGCCCCTGACCTTCCAATCAGTAACCCAGAGCCTTAACCACCAAGCCACCACTGCCCCCAGTGCCCCCAGGAAGGGGAGAATTTATTCAGCCTATCATGGCAGACTTTATGTGTCGGATTTAGAGCTTAATTTGAATGTGGCCTGTATTTACATGTATGCAACAATCACAATCATCATAGCTGAAAAAAATCACATTGTAAACGCAGTTACAGTAGAGTCCTGTGGTGGGATTTAGGACCACTTGGTTCACCAAAGCATGCAAACAGTAGTCTTTTCAACATCAAAATGACTCTAGCATATCCAAGGACAGATTGAACATTATCAGAGCTGAATTTAGTCTATCTTTTCTGCGGACGTTTCCCAGAACTGAAGCTACATTGTGCAGACTCTGAGATGAATCCTGATGCTGTCATGAGCTGCGCTAAAAGACAGCATTGTCTCTGTGTATCTTTTATGTTAAAAAAAAGTCTCTCTAGCCTGATATAGTCACTGCTGGTGGTGGTCTGTGTGCGCAGACAGTGCAGTAGTATTCCTGTGTTGTTGATGCAGTGCAGAAATAGGGCTGACAAATGAAGTTTTTTCCTCCACAGGAAGAAAATCAACACCCATTTCCTGTCTACTGCCGGTGCGTGAGGACATCTCAGAACTGCATATCCATAAAAATTGGCACAACCAACTTTCGAATCTTTAAATCTTTCGAATCGTTGTATGAGTTCCTGTAACTGTTGGGCCATAAATTTCTTTTCAAAACAACAGTCCCACAGACTGCACTGATTTTCTGTCCCTGCCTCAACCCACATGGGGACTTTCTGTTTAAAGACAGGAATGTGAGCGGTCACCTGCTGTTAGCCTTTCATGAAGGAGTTGCAAGCATGTGGCGTTCATCCTGTTTTGTCTGGGAGTTACAGATGACCTTTGTTTTGCGGTTGATAGCCATTTTGGTGTGTTTACCCTACTTGGGAAAGAGCGAGAGCCACCATTCACATGTCTTCACCCCACGGATCACAACCGTGCTCATAGCAGTTGTCAGGAAACCTATGTTTTTTTTCTTGACCTGCACCATTTTCATTACTAGGACCTGAGAAGCCCCAGAGCATGGTTCTCCTCAAGACCTCATTTGGATTCCTCCAACTTTCGCATTAAGAATGCGAATGAGCTTCTGCCGGGTTGTTGCTCTGCTTTCACACTCCACTGGTTCATTAAACCCTGCAGACGTAGCCTATTCACATTATCAGCTAGCGCACTTCCATTTGATAAGGGTGAAATTGTTATCTCCCCAGACTATTCAAACACCAAAAACATCTTTTTCCCTTAAACGCATTTACCACCAAGCATAACAAAGTCATTTCGACATGAAACACTTGCTGAGCCTTGGAGAAAGTTTGCGATCTGACACTAAATTGAAGCCTGGACTAATTAAAACAACAAAGAATCAGTGAATCATCTTCAAACAAAAGCAGCCTGTTTCTAATGATCATATTCACAATGACGAGTCTTTTTTCATCGGCGCAGAATGTACTGCAATCCCTGTTTATATATCCTGTTATAAACTCATATAACACGTTACGAAACAGTTCCTGTAAAAAAAAACGTGTTAAAAAAAAAAGATTCTTGCCATGGAAATGGGTCAAAAAACATCATATAAATGTGCTTTTTAGGATTAAATCCTTTTAAGGCAATTCACAAGACTGCCCAGACAGGTCCAAGTAGGACAACTGTCACTGCAGAGGTTTTTGTTGTAAAGAGGAATCTTCGATCTTTGTGTATATTAATGATATGTAGTGGGGTGTGTGTCGTGGTTAAAACGTCACCCTTATTAACTATGTGGCCAATGGGCTCCCTCCCTACCACAGTATATAAGTGGTTGTTTATGCCTCCCAGAATGCGTCATGGTCGAAAACCTGCCCCTTACTTTCGTTGCTATGGACTACAGAGGTATGTGTTTTTAGCTTTGTTGCTTAGCTGTTTGATGCTAGCGTTGTCCATTTACCATGCGTTTTATTTGTTTAGTGTGACGTTGGGCTACCGAGACTGTGTGCAGGTGTGATGTGCGGTGTGCCGTCAAGGCTCCCAGCTGTGTAGCATGGTAATTTAACGTAGCTCCGGTCGGCGCGCCAGCTGTTGCCGTCACAACAAAAGACGCTGTCGTGATTTTCGTATGTGCCATCGTGAGTACCATGTCATCGGATCACGGGTCCTCGATTTTGCCCGCGTTAAGGCGGGCTGAGTGAGATGTGGTCATTTGGATATAGCGCCTCCCCCTCACTCACGGAGCTACGTTGCTGCTTTGTTGCTTTGATTTGTTTTTATTGTTTAATTATGTTTTGTTTTGTTATTTTGCTTTGTGTTGGTTACTGTCACTGTGATCAGCTTTCTTTAATTAAACTGTGTTGTAACAGTCTTTATCAGTTATGCTGATACTGCTATGTGGTAGTAGTGGCTTTGGTCAGCGTTGGTAAACTTGCTACCTGTAATCAGTTTGAGTGTGGGGTTATGTCTGTGTTTTTGTGACAGTAAGTTTGTCTTTGTTTTATTTTATTCTTTTGTTTGTCTGCTTTGAGCATATTGTAATTGATTTTGTGTTTTGTTTTCTCCTTGTAGAAGCTGAGTGCTTCCTGAGGCCGGGGGGGAGTTCTTTGCTGCACCTTTGGCTTTACTTAATTAAGGGTCGTCATTATTGCTGTGTTTATTTGCAGTGAATTTTGTGGGTATGATTCTGATTAGTGGGGTGCTTTTCCCTCTTGTATAGCCGGTGCTGTCGTACTAGCCTGCCCTTCATACAGGAAGCCTCAGCCCTCCTATGATTATTGTTAACTTGTGACTTTTATTTGACCAATGCCTGACTGCGTTGGATGTTTCTTTTAAAATAATTCTCGGCCAGTCTTTTTAACTTCAAAATAAAATGTATTTTTATATGGAAACCCATGCCTCTTGTCTGTTCTAAGTGGAACGTACTTGTGTGTCTTTATTTGGGTTATTTCCCCGTTTTCTCGGGGTGGCATAGTTGGTACGAAACGAGCGAGCCACATTGCTACAAGTGGCGTAGTTGTAGAGCGAAACAAGCCACGTTGCTACACGTGGCGTAGTTGGCAGGATCACTATAGTATATAAATGAAACGAGCCACATTGCTACACGTGGCGTAGTTTTTATTTTCCCCGTTTTCT
Organism: Ictalurus punctatus; assembly: GCF_001660625.3. NCBI lineage: Eukaryota > Metazoa > Chordata > Actinopteri > Siluriformes > Ictaluridae > Ictalurus > Ictalurus punctatus. The sequence goes on along the minus strand of NC_030438.2, from coordinate 6,282,042 downwards.
CGGGGTGGCGTAGTTGGTACGGTACGAAACGAATGAGCCACATTGCTACAGATACATAATCCCAATTAATGCTATTTCAGTTCCTACAAAATATGACAAAGTTCAAGGGGGTGAATAATAATGCAAGCCACTGTACTAACATCCCAGGTATTAAACTTATATTGGCCTGAAATGCTGAAAAAGATCAGCATCGGGTATTAGAACATTCTCAGGGCTTTGATTACCGTATCAAAAATCAGTCCGTACAGGAGTTCGAGATTTTTGTGATTGTTTTGTGCTCATTTACTTATTTATTTCCGGAAAACTACTCGAATTGGTGAAACTGCAATTGCAGGAAATTGTTTCGCACGGTCTTTCGCAGCGATGTTTGGCGGTAATTGAGACCTTTTAGCTATACTCATGTTCGACGCACATGAATCAAAGAGTGGTTTGGCTGAATGAGTGTTGTGATGATGTCACATGATGCACCTCGGAACAAATCTGCGGAAAATCTGCTGTAATTTTGAAAAATCGCATGCTCAAAATCCTGGAGGGACTGAAACATAGGAAAAATTATCCTTATATGCATAAAATAGACATGGATGTGTTGGTATTTATTATATAATATATTATCTCTTGTGATGAACTCACCTTTGTCAGCTTTGGCGGATGTTGTTGTGTCAGGAAGGGAACACTACGTGTTTTTTTGGGTGCACTCCATTGAGTATCTCTTTTGTTTTCTTAGAGAGAGACCCAGATAACAAGTCCAGGAGCAAGAGATCATCCGGTTATTATGATGTTATGACCTTGGAATGGAAGAGATGTTAGTGTTAAAGGGATGTGTTGCATAACATGCCTCCATTTATCTTATAGGGTTCAGCGTAGACAGTTATTGAGTAACACACAAGCATTATACTGTATATATTTAAATGGTCTTTTTTGTTTTGTTAATTACTAGGGTTAGATTAAGTGGAATGTCTGTCATACAGGTCCATTTGCTGTTACAGAAAATTACTCAGTACCTTATAACCAATCAGATTTGAGAATTCAACAATGCTGTATATAGTAATTTATATAGAGCAGCCCCATCCATCCATCCATTTTCTATACCGCTTATCCTACACAGGGTCACTGAGGAGCCTGAAGCCTATCCCCGGGAACTCAGGGCACAAGGTTGTGGACAACCTGGACGGGGTGCCAACCCATCGCAGGGCACAATCGCATACACATTCACACACTCATTCACACATTACGGACAATTTGGAAATGCCAATCAGCCTACAACATGTGTCTTTGGACTTGGGGGTGGGGGGTGGGGTGGGGGTGGGGGGTTTATGGAAACAGAGTACCCTGAGGAAACCCCCTAAGCGTGGGGAGAACATGCAAACGAGACAACAGTACTAACGACTACGCCACTGTGCCCCCCTAGAGCAACCCAAGTGAACTCAACTGAACCTCTTAGTTTATATCCATGCCATAGAAGTGGCAGGTAATAAAAATAAATAAAAAATGTACAGGCAGGCTTGTACGATTCATCCTAACCACTTTCTAAACGCTTTTCCTAAATTCTGAAGGCACTTTGAAGACTTTCTCCTTTAATGGAATTTCTTGTGGTCATCACAACTGCAGGTGCACGAACATGTGACGATTAAAGGAAGCTAGGTTTTACGTGACGACCGTTTTTCCAGGCATGGTGAAAATATTATGTTGAGATTTGTCTGTGATCTGTGAAAATCTTCTGAGTGTTGGGGCAGTCAATCATCTGGCCTGTGTCTGATAAATCCTGGATTTCCTGCTCCAAACCTCCACACAGCACCGGCCAAGCAAAGAATTTCTGTGTGTGTGTGTGTGTCTGTGAAGACTGAACTATTTGTAAAGTTTGCCAGGAATACTCACGAGGTGCTGTTTCGCTTTACTCAAGGCCTCTTTGAAAAAGCACACGTTGGTTTTTCCCCCCTTTCTGCTTTGGTTTCGGTCCGTACCTACCATTCTACCCAGAGTCCTCTTCAAGAACTTTAATCGTTTCGAAACAATGGTGTCCCAATTCCTTGATTGTATATAAAACTGAGATCTTCTAAAGACCTCAGTGTCTAATGAAGTCCATTGTCATATTTATACCAGCCTGGTGATTTCCAGCAAGCTGTCGAAAGTCATCCTTTCCTGTCCCACATTCCAAAACTGTCCTGGCAAGTTGATTGCTACGACGCCTGTTTCTGATTGTGCTCGTCTCAGACAAGTGGAGCTTCTCGAACAAAGCGCATCCGGTCATGAAAATCAGCTCTGAACTGTCCATATTTGAACACAAAGCTTATTTGGGAGCATGTGTTTCTTATCATGTTCATGGTCCCTCTTTGGCGCTCCACGAACAGACAGACAGGAAACTGGTGCTCAGTTCCACCACAATCTCCAGAGTATAGCTCTAGTCTCAATACTGATTATATTGTGGTCCCTTGCAAGCACTGTGCAGCTGCATCCATCAGTGCAATGGTGCTTTCAGTTTTTAATACACTGAGAGGAGCTTTTGGACCATTAATAGTTGGCAATAAACCGTAACTGTAAAAGTATGGCGTGTTCATATACTTTATTCTCTTCAACTTGGGTTTTGCTAAATTAGTGCAACTGAGATATACTGGCTCGACTGAACGTCAAGCCAGCTCTTGAGGAAGGCATAACCCAAACAATGGTGTGAAGTTTGTTTTCCAGGGGGTTTCTTGGTAGTTATGTAACATAGTGGCAAAAGTGTCAATGCCATGAACCCTGTCCATGCCTTTACCTCTGAAAACCCTTGGCTCCTGGTTAATTGTCTGTTCTGCAAAGAGAACTGGAGGTGTAGTAAAAGAAACATAGCTATTTTTATACTGTGTTGTGTTCTGGCCCAGGAGCTACAATTTCGATTTGTGGTTAGTGTGCCTTATAATCCTCGGTTCTTTAAAAGAGTTCTTTGGAACCAAACTATGGTCCAGGAACTAAAATCTGCTGTGATTGCTTCATCAATGTGCCAAAAGCATCTGGGTTTCTGCCAAAAGATTTCTGCCTATGGTGTACCACTAGTGGGGGGGAGGGGGGGGAGGGGGGGAGGGGGGGGGGGGGCGCCGTGGCTTAGTGGTTAGCATGTTTGCCATGCACCTCCAGGGTTGGGGCTTGATTCCAACCACCACCCTGCGTGTGTGGAGTTTGCATGTTCCCCCTGTGCCTCGGGGGCTCCTCCAGTCCAACAACATGTGCTGTAGGCTGATTGGCATTTCCAAATTGTCCGTAGTGTGTGAATGTGTGTGTGATCGTGCCCAGTGTTGGGTTGGCACCCCATTCAGAGTGCCCTGTCCCTCGAGTCCTCTGGGATAGTCTCCAGGCTCCCTGCGACCCTGTGTAGGATAAGCGGTGCAAAAAATGGATGCATGGTGTACCACTATGCCCTTGCGTAAGACATTTAAGCCCTATTAACCTTACTGACCCACATTTTATGTTGAAAAACCAACCAATAAAGTAGACATTACTTTCGATACAAAATCTTTGCAAGTGACCTGAATGCGCAGTAGAATTCTGATGAGATGAGTCGCTATAAAAAGCTGTATTCATTTATCCCAATTTGTCCAAAGTTAGAAAGCTGTTTCTTTTTCTTCTCCTGTCTATGCGTGTAGGAATTAGACTTGCTAATCAAGATCCCACTTTGCCACACAGCACAGTTTCCAAAGGGCAATCAACACTAAACATTTACCACAGTGACTCTTATTATTTAGTCAAGTCATTGCCTTGGCTATTCTGTTATCATTACTTTTGCACAGATTGCCTTCGGAAACAATTTCAGTTTAATTGTTGAAATATGTGAGCCACTTGTAATCAGTGGATTCCATGCTCTGTAATTAGCGTGCTAGTTGAGAGACTTTGCCTGTTAATTTGGCCGTGTACGTGTACTGGAATCAGCTGTGGGTCCGTCATCCCTCGAAGATCGGAGAAGGTGTTTACGACCTAGCCGTAATCAGCAGATCTTGGTCTGACATGCTAACAGGAAATGCCTGGTTTTCTTTAGTGTCATTAAAGTGGTTTGTAGGGCGGTGAAGCAGGGAAACATTCCTAAGATTTTTTGATATCTCAAGATGTTCCAGATCGACAGAGCTCGACTAGCGTATGATTAATGGCCAGCTTTATGACATTACATATTCATCAGATAAAAGTAAAGATTTTCCCCCCAGAGATTGTATGTTTTAAAATATTTTTAGCTAAAGGAAGCGTGACATATTCCAGCCCTGCTGCAGGGTGTCTCAGTTCATTCGATCCGTCACTGGTGATAAGAATACAGTTCTGTCTCTTTGAGAGTTTTTTTTTTCTGGTAAAATTGGGAGACTGCTTTAAACTGACAATGTGCTGTATTCATACCCAGTGAACGCCTGGATACTGAATATGGTTAACCTCCTGGGAAAGTAGGCGTTCTGTATGATGGGAACCCTTTTCATCAGGGACTGAGGCGTATCTTGTGATGTGTAGTTCTCAGAAAATGATCATTTTTTTTGCCCATCATGTACTGTACATTTCTTTTTCAGACTTAGATCCTCCCATGCTAGGTAGTACGTCGGACGATAAGTTCTCTTCAGCATTTCCGGTCTCCGGCCAGGGTATCAGCATCATCCCACGTGATGTTCAATGCCCGAACGTCTTGGATGAACGTTCTTCGCTACGTGTTTCGTAGATGGGGAGCTTGTACATGTCACTCCTTTGTAGCACCTCTTTGTTGGTGATAGGATCATAATATCGGATCTTAAGGATTCGGTGTAAGCACCTCGGCTGGAAGACATCAAGCTTCTTGTTGATGCTTGTTGATGCCTTCCCGGTCTCACTGGCGTACGTTGCTGTCGATACCACCATGGACGTAAACATGCGGCACTTGATCTTCAGGCAGATGCCAGATATTGTTCATCCTCCGTCTGCCTTTGCATCTCCATTCCAGGAGATCACGCTACTTAAGTAGGTGAACTTCTCCACCTCTTCCAGCCGCTGTGGTCCGACTATGATCCCCCTTGATCTTCCAGTGGTGTTCACATGCATGATCTTTGACATTTCGGTGCTTATCCTGAAGCCAACTCTGCTTGCTTCTCTTTCCAAGTCAGTCATCGCAGTTCGCAGCTTCTTCTCGTCTTTCTCAAGCAGATCCCAAATTTAAAAACAGAAATCAGTGCTTTTTGCTCCTCTAATCTGTAGATGTTCAACGTGTATCATTTAAATGCATCATAGTTTTGATACCTTTGGTTCTCCTCTCCTCTGAAAGTAATACAAAAGAAATTCATATATTAAGAAAAATAAGTCTAGCCATTCAATTAGGAGAAAAGAAATGGCACCCTATAAAAGGAGGACGAGTTAGTGCAAGGGTGCACGGTGGCTTAGTGGTTAGCAAGTTCACCTCACACCTCCAGGGTTGGGGGTTCGATTCCCACCTGTGTTTATGGTGTTTGCATGCGGGGGTTTCCTCTGGGTACTCCAGTTTAACCCCCCCCAGTCCAAAGACATGCATGGTAGGCAGATTGGCATGTCCATAGTGTATGAATGGGTATGTGATTGTTCCCTGTGATGGATTGGCACCCTGTCCTTGTGCCTGATGCTCCCTGGGATAGACTCCAGGTTTCCCTGTGACCCTGAAAAGGATAAAGCAGTATAGAGGATGGATGGATGGAGTTAGTGCAGCAAGCTGCAGTGGCTGAGCTGCATTACTGGAAGATTTAGCAGATTCTGCATTTAGGAAGCGATCGTTTCCTGTTTAGTCATCATTTTGTTGTTGCTGTTTTTTTTCTCTGAGCCTTACCTTTCATGGAGTTTTGTGGGCGTCACTAGATGCAAATCACCTGTGCCCTGAGCGTGAACTAAACCGTCATTAAGTCGTGAAGTAGGAATGTTATTCTTAGTACATTGCAGTGTAACCTTCTTAGAACCTGTTAAACATTTACTAAATAGTCTAATATTGTTCTCTGTTAGTTGGGTTGCTACCACTTACAGTCAGCAAAATTCAAAAACCAAAAGCAGCACTGTTGTTGTTTTTTTTTAAAATCGTCTGTGAGATATCTAAACCTAAAAAGGACACACTTAGTTGACCCTGGCTGTAATAAAACAGACGGCTTGGTGTTTTGCTAGCTGTGCAGTTGTGAAAGTGTGGTGCTGATAAAATAAGAAAAGATAACGCTTTCCTCATGCAACAATCCGTCTTGTCAGCATTCAGAGAATTTGCTAGATGATTTATTTGGTTTGCTGACTTCCTGAACTTTGTGAGTTTGTTTTGAATGACTCAGAACCTCCTAGTCCTTTCATTATTCCATAATTCAGTGCTGTGGGACATATATATATATTTTCGTATTCATAAAACGTCTCAAACATTGAGCAAATATGGTCCTGCTGTGCCTGTTTGCCCTTGTAATGCTCTCGCTGTTGCTCCGTTCGCGATTCATTCATTTCCCGACCCAATGGGTTTTGTAGAAGGTGTACCGATATTGGAATTTGAATCTTATTCATTATTCATATTATTTGAATCGTTTCAGCTTGGCCCTTTCTCTTATCTCTACACAACTAACTACTTCTGCTTTCTTCTGTTTACAACAGGGATTCCTCCATCGCCTCAACCAGTATGCTGTGGCTAAAGTTGATAAGAACATCACAGAGGAGATGGTTAAGGTGAGTTTGCTAATTAAACTTTGATTTTATATATATATATATATATATATATATATATATATATATATATATATATATATATATATATATATATTTGAAAGAGGTCTTTCACGACCTCAAATGACTTCAGAATGGTGCTTTCAGTTCAATCCAATAAAACCCTCCAAACTGCAATTAAATCCAGTCCAATTTTTGGCCCAAAATAGTCAAACAGTGCATGAAGGTGGAAAGACGAAATGACACAGGAAGCAGCTGGAGTTTATTTTAGCCGGGGGAGGCTGAAGAGTTGAAGAATTTGTCGCAAGGCCACGGCTTAAAGTGCTTGTGACGCACAGCGCTTGCTTACTTTGGGGCATAAACATGGAATCCGTGTGTCTTGCTTATTTTGGCTCATGTGTGAGCATCGGTGTCGGAGGATGTGGTGTGTGTGAAGCTGTGGGTCACACTGAGGTTACAGTTATCGACTATCAAATGTAGAACACATCAGATACTCTGTCTAGACTGATCTCTGAGTTTTAGGTTCATGCTTCTTCTACTCCATGTTTGACATTTGACTTATTATCTTACCATATATTGCATAATATAGCACTGAATAATCGGCAATTTTTTTTTTTTTTTAATTCATAGCATGATCCCCTTCCAACACAGACTTATTCACACACATACATGCTGTTTTCTTAGCTATATATACATACTCAATGCTTCCACGTGCGCTCCCACCAGGTGTTGTTCTCCAACCTGGAGGAGATCCGGTGTGTGCACAAGGACTTCCTGGCCATGGTGGAGGAGATGCTGCAGCCAGACCCCCACCCGCATCATGAAATAGGTCGCTGCTTCCTTCACTTTGTGAGTCTCTGAGATCACACACATGCTGACCTTTTTCTTTTTTATCTCCATTTCTCTCCTTCCCATTCCAACATCAACCAGCTTCTTTAGCAGATCCTCTTCTTACTATTTAAATGTGTTTATGTAAATAAACTAAATATGAGACAAGCTATAGAATTTTCACAGATTTGCTTAGATGTTGTTTTATTTAACCTCTCTGGTCTGGTTATTGATTACTGGGGGCCAAGCACTGAAGGTGCTTCTTCTTCTTCTACCTCTTCTTCTTCTGGCTAGGGTGTCTATGGCAGCCCATAGAACCATCTGGTATAAAGTTGTGAAATTTGGCACACTGATTGGGGAGGGTCTAAAGAACATATTGACCAAAGCACCACCATTGGGTGAAATTTGGAAGTATGTTTATGATCATAACTTTTGAACTGTGTGAAAGATGTAAAAGCCAGGCATCTCTGGATTCCCTGGGTCAAGACGAGTTTAACGCACCCTGCAATGTAATTTCTGCCTAATTAGATTAGAATTTGTAGGAGGAGCAAATTTTTTTTTCACATACTAGCTAGTGTTCTCTTACTAGACTAGCTTTCATATGCTAGTTAGCATTCACTTGCTAGTTTGCTCAGATGTAAAGACTGTTCAGGCGGTAAAGCCTAGTTTTACCATCAACATCAAGAAGCACTGCTAAAGAGTAGCCCCGCCCCTTCACACTGATATCCATATAGACATGGCAAAATCAGCAATTATTCAGACTTTGTACTTCATGTTGTGGCAACGTTCAGGGATTTTCCCCCCCCAGTAATTTACTTCTTTTATAATAATTTTCTCATAGCACGAACAGTACGCATCGCACACCTTTGCACAGTGAGTTCTGCTCCTGCTTTATCATTGAATCATAGCGTGACTGAAAAAATCCGATTGAAAAGCTACGTTTTATAGCAAAGTGTGTAGAGAGGCTGAAATTGTGAGTGCAGCTATGATTATGGTTCTGTCCCGTCCCTTTGTGAGAACTTGTTTTTCTTATCCTCATCTCTTTGTAGTCGCTCCTGGGAGGTTATCTCTCTGTATATATAAAAAAAAAAAAAGCATTCCTTGTGTATGTATATATCCCATGGGTCCTTCAGACAAAGAAAAAGAATTTTTCAGGATCCTACAGAGAGCCACATTGAACGCGTGAGAAAACTAGATGAGAAAAATATACACAGGGTTTAAAACTCACATCATAACATTTCAGTTTTCTGTGACATTGTAGGTGACAAGGGTTTCAGAAAAGAGTATCATTATGTAGTTGTTTTTTTTTTTGTTGATAAGTATAACATGCTCGTTTTGGCCACCTCTAAGACATGATGTGTTGGCCAAACATCTGGACAATCCCTCACTGTGGATTGTACAGTACAATCTCTAATCTACTATCCTATACTTAGACAGGTGGTTCAGTGCACTAATTCTCGCTATTAGACCTCCCGTGAACCATAATAACACCCTGAACCCAAAAGCTAAATAGACATTTCCTCTGTACAAGGGAAAACCACCCCTTTTTTTGAGAAGACGTATCATCCGGTATCAAGTATCATGTCTACGATCGACCACAGCGTATTTCATATCTCTCACTCTGACTGATACTAAAAACGTTTCTATTTTAGCTAAAGGATACGGTCTATAAAGGGGTTGTTTCCCTCAAACTCTTTGGAGACATATTTCCCAAGAAGCAGACATAACAAAAAATGTGTGCTGTGGTTCTCGTTAAGTGTTTAAGTGTTAGGTGTGGCGAGACGTGTGTGAGTATATGGTTAAACATTTTATTGAGTCACTTTAAAAGTAGCGAAGAATCGATGCTAGCTTGTATGCGGACTTATTAACTAGCCAGGATTAGGCGCAAACATTTACCTTGCTAAGATTAGGATTTCGTGGGTTTTTTTCCCGTGATTGTTGCATCCAAAAATGCTTGATTTTGCTGCGGATTTTTTCCAAATTTGCAATAAGACTTGCGGATTTTTCTGTGGTGGTGTTTTTTGGCGGAAATCTACTTGAATTGGTGAAACCGCGATTGCACAGAATTACTTTCGCAGCGATGTTTGTAGGTAAGAGACCTTTTAGCTGTACTCATGTTCGACGCACGTGAATCGAAGAGGGCTTTGGCTGAACCTGCATCCTGATGACGTCACATGACGCGCCTCGGCCCGGCTCTGCGGAAAATGTGCGGTAAATTTTGAAAAATTGCAAGCTCCTCCGAATATTGCGGAGTTTGCTTGATTTTGCGTTCGTTTCTGCGGTCGCAAAATGGCGAAATCCTGGAGGGACCGATTAGACTTTTTGATGTACTCCAGTCAGTATTGTAGCAAATTTAAAGACTATGAGAAACTACATTTTACGTCGTGTTATGGCCATATTTTGGCCCGTCTTTTACTTTGGTAAGTCTTGAATCCAAAGATGCATCAATATTTATGCATGGAAAGTTACGTGTATTCAGAGTCTGGTTAAGCACATGCTTAAGTTAAAATTAAAGCTCCCAATTCAGATTATGCCAAATTACCTGCATGTAGTTCATTCTTTTGAAAAAAATTATGTTTTCATGGACTATAAAGAGACGATATTAATTAATAGTGTCATATTTATGTATTTAATATTGGTCTTGAATGACATTCCATACTCTTTTGAGTGTATTTACGATATCACATAAGAACAATGGGCTTAAGTTCAAGTTCAGAATTGTGTGTACCTCAGACACGTCTCTGTATTACTCTGTAGTACTCCAACCCATGTGCTTAACTCTCACGCAACTTCTGAATAGCGCTTAAGCCCGTGTGTGTACTTGCGTGTGTCTGTCCTCAGAGGGCCAGGTTTCAGATTTACGATGAGTACTGTGGAAACCACGAGAAAGCCCAAAGGCTGCTGCTGGAGCTCAACAAGATCAGAAGTGTTCGCACGTGTCTTCTAGTAAGTAATCGTTTCAAATCCTATATCATGCACACACCCAAACATACATCTCAACCCCTTGTTACGCTATTGAAACGTATATATCACTTTACTCGATAAACGTTCTTGCCAAAGTTCCAATTTTCGGAAGAGATATTCATACAGTACTTACCCATATTCTCATAAACCTACATACACACACCTCAGTGCACTAGCCACTCATTCGTGTCTTAAAATATCCGTAAAACCAGTTTGTAGCTCCAAGCAGACCTAAAAATCCACTGTTTTTTATTTTATTTTAAATAACAAAAATAACTGGAGCTCTTTTCTCCACTTTCACCTGGTAGAATCTTTCCATCCTTGATGTGCTTTCAAACTATATTAGGTATAGTAATAGAAGTATAGATGGAGAATAAGAACCAGGTATGATGGCCTTGACATTGAGAACATTGGTTGTCGTATGAAGCTGCTGAAGATCTGGTTACCCACAAAGCCCAGCGGCTGAGTCCGAGTCTGATTCTGACGCTCATTGGTTCTGTCTCACGACAATTCACTTCTGTCCCATTGCTCACTTCTTTGTTTCCTTGACATTTGGTTCTGTTTTAAATCTTTGTGTCGTAGTAGTGTTTTCTTTTATTGTGCTGCTCTTTAGTTCTGTTTTTCTCATTCCGTTCCATCTTAGTGCATGTTTGGTTCTGTTTTGGTTCTCTATGGGTGTGTCTAGTTAATCTTTGGTTTTGTTCTAGCTCTTTTATGTGGTATTTTATTGTTTTCTTTGTGGTTTTAATTTTCTTTGGGTCTGACTCACTGCCCTTAAGTTCTGACTCAAACAGTACTAAACAAATAGCAAAGAACCAAATAGAGAACCTATTTGGTTCTTTGCTATTTGTTTAGTACTGTTTGGTTCTCACTCATAGCCTATGATTCTGTTTTGTTTTTTTTCTTTCTTAGTGCTTTTTTGTTAAGAGTTCTAAGCTCTCTTATTGCATCTAGTTGCACTTTGATTTTGTTCTGGCCCTCTTTGGTATTCGTTGATTTTTTTTGTTTGATTTCAGAGGCTCTTTAGTTCTATTCTAGTTCTCTTTGGTTCTGTTTCCTTACTATTTGGTTCTCTCTTTTGTCCTTGGTTTAATGTCACTACTCTTAAGTTCTGGCTAATGGGTTCTCTCATTGGTTCTCTGCTCTCTGGACCTGTTTTTTTTTTTTTTTTTTTAAACCAAAACAAAACAAAACATTTTTCTCTCTCAATGCCATGAATTGAACTTTGTTGTGTCCCACTGGTATTTGCTAATAATTTGGTCATTTGGTTCTATTAGTTTCATTAGTCTTGGTTTTGGTTCTTCTTGTTGCTAATTGGTTCTGTTATTTCTCTGATTCTGTTACATTCCTCTTTGGTTCTGTCTTACTGGCCCTTTGTTTTTCTTTCTTCAAAAAGAAGAAAGTTGGTTCTGTTCTGGTTCTCTTTGGCTCCCTCGGACTGCTCTGGTTCTCTCATTGGTTCTCTGCTCTCTGCTCTTTTTTGCTACTTTATTTATCTCTCAGTGGTCTGAACTGAACTTGTCCTATTGGCATTTGGTACTGTTTAGTTTTTGATTTTGTTCCATTGCTCTTTGGTTCATTTTGTTGACTCTTGGGCTCTATTCTGGCTCTCTTGGGTTCTGTCTTACTTTTCTGCTTCTTTGTTCCTCATCAGAACTGCATGCTGTTGGGAGGCAGAAAAAACACAGAGGTTCCGCTGGAAGGCTACTTGGTGGCTCCCATCCAGAGGATCTGCAAGTATCCTCTGCTCCTCAGAGTGAGTGCAAATCTGTTTATTTCCCTCGTTGTTGTCTGCTGACCTTCCACCCAGTGGCGTTCATCTCATCCGCATGAAACCAGACACAAACAAGTTGGTTATATGAGAGGAGATTCAGTCTAATGTGGTTTTCTTTTCTTTTTTCCCCCTTTTTACAAACTTCCAGCCAAGAGACTCCATCTTTGTTCAGTTCACTGATATTATAAGAAGCAACAATCCAAGCTTAGAGTCCATCTAGCACTCTAAAGATCAATAACCTTCTTCAATTTGTCCTATAAAACCCTTCAAAGTTCCATGTCAAACTCTAAAACGAAGTAGAACCCCTTTAGAACGATACAACCAAGAACCTTTCAAAGAATCCTCGAACAACCCGTTTTCCTAAGCTTATAGAGATGAGCCTCTGAGATTTAAGAGTCTCGTTCAGGAGCCCAAACTTGTAATATTTCCTGAATTAAAGCATAGCCTGTTAATAACACTGGCAGTAATGCGTCAGCGAAACTGTCCCGTCAAACTGACTCCATCTGAGGCATTCCATGTTTCAAAATAAACAGACCATTTCTGCTGACACTGAACTTATTTTTGATCCAGAAAATTTTTCCAAAACCTTTCTGCTTTCGGCTAAACACCCTAGTTTCGCATAACAAAACCGCAATCTCTTGTTCTTTGATGTCCTTCAAGCTTTCATTCCATTTGAGATCTCACAGCTGGAACTGATAAGGGTTCACTTAGTGATAGTGATCTATGTTCCTTTTCTGTAAATCAGAGTTAAGCTGAAATGTGTTTGGACTGGATGTCGAGTTGAGTTAAGCCGGGCTTACACTTCCTGGATTTGCAGTCAAAAATCGCACATTCGTAAAAAAACATTCTTTGGTCGTGAGTTGTGATTTTGGCGAATTGGAGATTAGCCTAACTCAAAGCTCTGGTGCTTTTCTGTTCAACATGGTTATAAAGAGTGATGATTTATTTATTTATTTTTGGAATTCCCACAATTTTCTTCCTAATTCAGTCTTGGCCAGTTCACACACAACAGTTAGGTCTCCCCTTGCTACCAACTAGGAAGGGTGAAGGCTAACACGTGCTTCTTCTGAGACATGAAGCCAACCACATCTTTCTGCTCATGTTGTGTCACAGGGTGACCTAGCACACTTAGAGGAAAGAGCTATCCACATCCTTCGGCACGCATGAGCTCACAGATGCCTACGATTGGCTAGTGTGACCGTGATTGATTGGGGGACACAACAGATGCCCCAGCCCACCCAGAGAACACAGCCAATTTTGCTCAATTGGACTCCTGGCCACAGATTAATGAGGCATCGGCAGGATTCAAACTCGCAATCTCCAGATGCTACGGCAAATGCTTTTCTTTTGCACCACTTGGGAGCCCAAAGAGTGCTTATTTGAGTTACCATAGCCTTCCTGTCAGGTCGAACCAGTCTGGTCATTGTCCTCTGACCTCTCTTGTGTAAACTCTACAGACTCCAGAGCAGGGGTGTCCGATCTTATCCGCAAAGGGCCGGTGTGGGTGCAGGTTTTCATTCCAACCAAGCAGAAGCCACACCTGAGTTTACTGAAAGCTAAGCTCAACTGATTACACATGTGGAATCAGGTGTGGCTCCTGCTTGATTGGAATGAAAACCTGCACCCACACCGGATAAGATCGGACACCCCTGCTCTAAAGCATGAAACTCAGAATATGAAATACTCAAACAAGTCCATCTGGTACCAACAACCATGCCACGGTCAAAGCCGCTCAGATGACATTTTTCCCCATTTTCCTGTTCGATGTGAACCTTAACTAGCAATTTGCTGATTGGATAATTGCATACATAAGCAGGTCTACACGTGTTCCTATTAACGTGTATATGTGTATGTAACGTGTACGTGCACATACATGTTTGTGTGTGTTTTCAGGAGCTGCTAAAAAGAACGCCAAAGAAGCACAACGACTACTCGATGGTGCACGAGTCCCTCCAAGTGATGAAGGCGGTGTGTTCGAGCATCAACGAAGCCAAGAGACAGATGGAGAAGCTGGAGGTGCTCGAGGAATGGCAGTCGCACATCGAGGGATGGGAGGTGCGTCCATCATTTACCAACACTCCACTGATCACATGCAGACGTTTCAGAGAAAACGTCCCTGGAAAGGAAAAGGCAGAAATAAGAGCTTTCGGGACACGCTAGAACAGTCTGTTCATTTCATAAGTAACAGAGCATCCAGCTGTAGGAACGAGGTACAAGCAACAATTATTCATTTCAACAGCTGGATTTGTGAAACGTGGTACTTCAACCCAACATAAAGCAGATTTACCAGGTATAGAATATAAATTGTGTGAAAAGAAGGAGCTGTAATATACTTCAGTTTCTTTATTAACTCTAACTGCTGGTGAAAACGGCCAGAACGTTCCTGCAGTATGAGTGTGGGGAAAATAGTAATAGCTTCCCTGAGGCACTGAGATATTTGTGTGATTGGAGATGCTGGTATTGTGGTGGACAGCAGATGTTTTAAAGCTCTACATTTGGTAAACGATTACAGAGTGTTTATGTGTGTTAATCATTCTGTGTTCTTCTAACCTACTTGCACACCCTGCTGAAAAAAAACCCCAATAGAAACCATCACAGAAATTTGAATGGTTTTCGTGACAAATACACGACATTACAAACCTTCAGCTAACCATTAAAACCATTACCAGTATTGATCCTTAATGGTATCCACTAGACATAACATACCACCAATAGAAGGCAACAAATTACCAGTAGATCATCATTACCATTACAGTTTCCATTAAAACCAATATAATTCCCATTAAAACCATTACAAATCTTATGAGGGTTTTCTTAATCTGGGCACAATTATGTGAAATTTGTGTTCTTTTCACTATAATCGCTCCATATATGTTTACTACTTAGCCTGAAATAATACCAAAAACTTTTTAAACAAAAGATCAAACGGTTAAACAATAAAGACAAATTTTTCACAGCCTTCTTTGCTCATATTTACCAAGGGTGCCAATATTAGTGGAGGGCACTGTATTTTGTTTTAGAACACACCTCCAGGGTCGGGGGTTCGATTCCCACCGTGGTCCTGTGTGTGTGGAGTTTGCATGTTCTCCATATTTCCCGGTTTCCTCCGGTTGCCAGTCCAAAGACATGCATGGTAGGCTGATTGGCGTGTCCGTAGTGTATGTATGGGTGTGTGAGTGTGTATGTGATTGTGCCCTGCAATGGATTGGCACCCTGTTCAGGGTGTACCCTGCCTTGTACCCCATGCTTCCTGGGATAGGCTCCAGGTTCCCCCATGACCATGAAAAGGATAAAGCGGTATAGAGGATGGATGGATGGATGGAGATTCCATACTAATGGATTTTATTCCACAAAATCATCTCTATGTGTACTGTAAATGTGGCTAAAATCTTAAATGAGTTTGCTCATCCAGTTGCAGAAGATTTGCACATCAGCCGTTTCACTCTTTAAAGAAAAGCCGTGGAAAACAAAAGCTCGTGTTGAGTTAGCGCATGTTGAAGTGATCTGAGCCAGGTTTTCTATCCACATCAACCGCTGTAAAAAACATACCGCAGAATCCAAAACACTCTGTCATGTTTAAACAAGCGACGTACATTGGAGTGGTTTTTTTTTAAAGACTTTTTGAAAATGACTGGCTCCATTTTGTTTGAAAATGTTGGGGTTTTTTTTCTTTCTTTTTTTTTCCCCCTGCAACAAATGTAGGCCCTGTGAGCTGCCTTACCCATTCTTGTAGGCGAGAAATCGTAAATATTTGCATGGCAGAGGCTTCTACATGAGCGAGCTGGCTTTTTTTGTTCATCAATTAGGCGTACATACTGTTCTGAGCATAGCCGCGCTCCCAAAATAGCTTTTATGAAGCACTTTGGAAGCTGATTTGCTATCCATTTTAGCCATTGGTGGTTCTTGAATGGCAATTTTCCTGAGTGTTAGTCCAGATTATAAATTAAAATGTGTGTATGTGTGTGTGTGTATGGCGTACAAACCAAATCCGTCCACACACAAAAGCAGTCATGTTTGTAGTTAGCGTCTTGCTGCTTTTGTTAATTGCCAGCTTTTTAGCGCAGTCTGCATCTAAAAATTCTATACAGGGACTCCATTAACTTTACTGTCTACATGCTGGGGTGTGGGTGGAAGGGTGGAGTGATATGGGATGTGTGTGAGTGAGTGGGAGAGAGTCATTATTTCCATCCTGCCTTCCAGAGACGGATGATTGCTTGTTAGCCCTGACCCGAAACCCAGCTGTGTGTCCTCAGCAGGCCTGCAGGCTAACCGTGTAGGCTACATAGAGACGCAGGGGACGTCTTCCTGTGGTCACTTTACCCACGCTACTTCTTTACTACATTACCAGCACTTGAAAAAGAAACTTTTCTTGTATGTGGAGGCTGCAGGTTTTGCACAGCGCACAAATGAGGTTTTTTTTTTGTTTTTTTTTTAGCTTAAATGTATTAGCTTGCTAACTTGAACAAACTCATTTGTTGTTGTTGTATAGATTTTTTTGACAGGTTTGGCTCGTTTGAAACAATTTTCATGGACTAAATGGATTCAAATCACGACTCAGAACATAAACGTGAGCTAGCTTACTAGCCTGCTAACGGTTAACTAGCCAATTTTGCACCACTTGAACTGTCCTTTAGTCCATTTTTGGCTGATTGAATACAGATGTGACTAATAAATTTGAGGAGGCACTGCAGTGTGCTATCCATCTTGCTCACGGCATCCGTTATCATTTGGACTTATGCGATGCTTAGTTGCTTGACAGCTCTGCGGAGAAGTACTGACCTACAGGGAGTGTTCCTGTCTCACCCCTGGTCTCTAAAAGAGAGCCGTACAGAACGGCTTGGCCTTGTCCCAGTCCAAGCTTTGTCAAGTCACGATTCATGGCTTCAACTTATTGACCTTTCAGAATCCATTCACATGCAGTGGAGAAAGACGTTTCCATGCCAAGTGCCTCCTCAGTGATTTCCGAGGATCAGCGTGAGCAGGTTTTCTTGCAACCTAATGCTCCCCCCCCCCGCACTCTATTCAGGGCTCGAATATCACAGACAGCTGCACGGAGATGCTGATGCAGGGCGTGCTGCTGAAGATCTCAGCGGGGAACATCCAGGAGCGAGTCTTCTTCCTCTTCGACAACCTGTTGGTCTATTGCAAGAAGAAGAACAGGTGAGGCTCGTATCTTACGTACAGTACGGTATGTTCCTGAACGTCGTAGAGTATCAGGAACCTTTCTGGAGATGTTTGTGTTTCTTGGCAGGCGTTTGAAGAACAGCAAGGCGGCTACCGAGGGACCGCGGTACCAGTTTCGTGGACGAATCAACACCGAGGTGATGGAAGTGGAGAACGTAGATGACGGTACAGGTGAGCGTGTAAGGTCCATATGGTGTAGTATGTGTGATTGAGCAAGAATGGAAAATGGTTTTCGACTACAAGGGAGAAGCAACAATTTTATTCACGTCAATCGCTTTTTTGGTGAAACTGAATCTTATGAAGCCCCTAAGCTCCGCCCGCTTCACAATGCCATCATGCCATACTGTATATCCCTGAAAAGCTTGCTTCCTGATATACACACCAAAATTATTTCTTCACTGTGAAATAAGTATTTTAATTCTATCAACATCATGTTTTATTTAACATTTTAAAATCAGATATGCAAATTGTATGCATATTTATTCAGATGAATCCTCGTTAGCATAAATAAATGTACATTTTTGAAAAGGTTCCAATATAAAAGTACTAGTGATTTTTTTTTTTATAGTGTTTTGCTGCAACTTTTAGTTGGCAATATGATATAATGTAGCATGCCTTAAGGTTGTGGTAATATAATAGAGCTGTATGTAACTTTATTTCGCTGTACATAACTGTATTTGCACATCTTTGCCCCACCTGCCATGTGCTGTAACTAAATCCATCTGTTCAGCCGACCGGGTACGATGGAGGTACATCTCCCACACGAGTTATGAGTGAAAAATGAGGATTTTTTTTCCGCCCGATGTGGCGACCTCAAGACTTCATATCTGGCGCTGCTCCTTTGCTAGCCGGGTGGGGTTCACATCTAACCGCTTTAACAGCAAAAGGTTAGAAAAATGCCATTTTCTGGGCAAGATGACAGATCCTCAGAGCTCAGTTACTTTACGAACGCAGAATGGAGTGTATCTTGGCTGTGGAGGAGCTCTGATTATCAGTTATATTTGCAGAAGCAGTCTGGCCTCTGGTGGATTTAATATTGGGCTTTTTAAAGAGAGATCTGTTTCAGTGCGTGGGGAGGTAACAAAGCCAAATTTAGCACACAGGCGCATGGGTGTTCTCCATAATCTCCCCAGTAATAAGGGAAATATAGTTATTACTGCAGCTTAGCTCACACATAATGAAAGTGATTGATGGTGTGGTTCCTGCATGGTTAAGAAATTGCTCTTTCAGCTATATATAGAATTGTATCGCTGATATTAGTTTCTGTTCTTGTTAAGTAGAAAGGTTTGTCAGGGGTGAAATTTTGTGATATACTTTTATAGAGAGGACAGAAAGTTGAGGACAGTTTCAGACTGGATAAAGCACATACAGCATGATTTTTATTTCAGTTGATAGTAGCCATATCTTACTTAAATTCAATGTGGATTGTAGACCAACAGTTAAGTTACAAATTTGCTGGTTATATTGAGTGTGTATATACTGTATATAGTATGTTGGTTGCATAAGTGTGTAAAGCCTGGCTGAGATGAGCAACCAATAACTTATCACCATGGTTTATCCATTAACCAATCACTGATCGCTGTTGTTCCTAATGACGAATAACTCATCACCATTGCTCCCATCAACCAATCACTGATCACCATTATTCTTAATAATGAATAACTCATCACCATGGTTTTTCCATCAACCAATCATTGATCGCCATTGTTCCTAATGACGAATAACTCATCACCATTGTTCCCATCAACCAATTACTGATCACCATTATTCCTAATGACGAATAACTCATCACCATTGCTCCCATCAACCAATCACTGATCACTGTTGTTCCTAAAGACGAATAACTCATCACCATGGTTTTTCCATTAACCAGTCACTGGTCAGCATTGTTCCTAATGACGAATAACTCATCACCATTGCTCCCGTCAACCAATTACTGATCACTGTTGTTCCTAAAGACGAATAACTCATCACCATTGCTCCCATCAACCAATCACTGATCACCATTATTCCTAATGACGAATAACTCATCACCATGGTTTTTCCATCAACCAATCACTGGTCACCATTGTTCCTAATGACGAATAACTCATCACCATTGTTCCCATCAACCAATCACTGAACGCCATTGTCCCCAACAACCAATCACCAATCACTGTTCACATCAACTAATGATTGATCACCATTGTTCCTAACACCCAAATACTCATCACCTTTGCTTGTAACCAAACTGCAACCACTTCCTTCCTGTCTATATGTTCTTTTTATATGAGTTCTTGATAGAAATTATAGTATTATAATATAATACGCTATATGAAATAGTCGGTTTGAATTCCTTTGGTCAATTTCTTCAGGAAATCATCATGTAACAGGTTTTGATTTACAAATGATCACAAATGAATGTGCAAATTAGTCTGTGACATCATTTGGTGACTTATAGTGACTTCTTTTGTGCATGCTTTAGCTACTTTCCACTGAAAAGAGGCAACATTGGTCCAAGTTAAACGGTCTCTCTTGGTCCTTGGGAGCTTGCTAACATTTTGCAGGGTTTTAGCCTTTTACAATTAGACCTTGGGAATGCAATGGCAATAGCAGATCTTGCTAACTGAATTAGTCAATATTAGTAATACATTTGCTCTGAAGTTAAATTATGGCTTGGTTTTATATATCGATATAGATTATATATATGTATATAATTTAATGCATTTAAAATGCTAACCATGCATGCATTGACTCTGTATTTTTGATTCAGGATATTTTGTGCATCTTGCCTAGCTCCCCTCAGACCCACACACTTGCTCTGCTGCTAGAATAAAACAGATCAATATGTCTCTGTCTGTATTTCTGCTGTAATGCTCCTGATTTTGCCACTGAGATATAGACAGATAAATCAATGCAACGTACAGGCCAGTCAGTTGAGAGAGAAATGTACGTGCCAGGACTCTGAATAAAAACTGAGAGAATGCTCTGTTTATAAAAGTGTGAGGGAAAAGTGCCACATCACTTGCCTTAAGTTTTTTTTTCTCCCATAAAATTCACAGAGTGATTCCTCAGAATTTGTTAGAGCGGATCACCGGGTGGTTCGAAGAGCAGAAGCAAAAACATCCTCAGTGGAACAACTTTTATAGCTGTTCCACAGCAAGGGCTTATCACGAACAACAACCGAGAGCTATTATGAAACCGCATATTTTCTAAGCGCTATTATGATTTGAAGGATTGCTTTAGATTGTTTTATTTTTCTAAACCACACGAACTGAAAATGTAATCAGGGCAGTGCATGAAATCATGCAAAAGCTCTGGCTGGTATGGGCTCTTCATCATCATCTAATTTGGGTGATCAATAAGGCCTGTGGCTTTTCATGTAGTGTTTTATTACAACATGTTTCATGTTGAAACGCTTGAGAGTATAATTTTCGTCCAATTGTCCTGCTTCTGAAGGAACGTATTACTTCAGAGTCTTACTGTACAAACATCAAGGGCATTTTGGTATTCCTTCATCCTGGTACATGGAAGCTTGGAGCTTCTGCACTTGTGATTCACCTTCTGGTGCTGTGCATGGTCTCACATGGATTCCCTAAAGATTTGCACCTCTCAAAAGCAGTTTATACTCATAACTCACTCTTGTGTTAGTGGATAATCTCTTCTGGATACTGTAGAACTGCTGTAATCTTAAATTCTGTTCATCCCAAGACATCTATTCACAATATTGCTATGTTGGTCTAAAGCTTGTAACTTGGAATTTCCAACTTCTGACTAGAAAAAAATGCCACCTAGACTTGGAATTCCTATTCAGGAAGGTGTCTTCTCGTCTGATGCTTCATTCGACTGACTTCAGAAGTGAGAAGTCAGATCTCAGAATTACGTCATTTTCTACCTCGAGCTAACAAGGAAGCCCCTCTATGTGCATTTTTTGTTGATTTGACATCACTTGCTGATCTGAATTTTGCCTTGCACCTCTGTGGTCGGGGTTCAAATTCCTTCTCCG
The DNA here is from genome assembly GCF_001660625.3 of Ictalurus punctatus. NCBI lineage: Eukaryota > Metazoa > Chordata > Actinopteri > Siluriformes > Ictaluridae > Ictalurus > Ictalurus punctatus. The sequence goes on along the minus strand of NC_030438.2, from coordinate 6,260,680 downwards.
CTCTGCGTGTGTGAAGCTTGTGTGTTCTCCCCGTGATTTGGGGGCTTCCTCTGGGTTCTCTGGTTCCCTCCCCCAGTCCATTGTAGGCTGATTGGCAACTCTAAATTGTCCGTAGTGTGTGAATGTGTATTTGATTGTGCCCTGCGATGGGTTGGCACCCCGTCCAGGTTGTCCCCCACCTCGGTATATCTAAAGTCCCCTGGGTTATACTCCAGGCTCCCCCAGATCCCTGTGTAGGATAAGCGGTGGATGGATGGATGGATGGATGGATGCTGATCTTGGAGTTGAACAGTTCCCAAGTTGGAATTTCGAGTTGAGGGGGTGGTTTCTTTGTTTTTATTTTCCTTTTTCTGTTCATTTCTGTTAAGTCGCTTTGTGGCATTGTCGGTTGTTTAAAACGTTCAACTGAATTCAGTTCAAACAGTTGGTAGAAGTAATGTTGGATTGTAGAAGATGCTGTCGATGATGGAGAAAGTGGCTAGGCTAGGCTAGGTGTTCACGTTTGTTCCTTTCTATCGCAGCGGACTACCACAGCAGTGGGAACATCGTCAACAACGGCTGGAAAATCCACAACACGGCGAAGAACAAGTGGTTTGTGTGCATGGCCAAAACGGCTGAAGAGAAGCAGGAGTGGCTGGAGGCCATTTTGAAAGAACGAGAAAGGAGAAAATGTGAGTAACGCTAATGACAGGCAGCGAGCTGTAACATGGTGTAAGCTCCATCCAATTAAATGTGTCAGAAGCAGTTAACAAAAGGTTCAACTCTAAGTAGTAATTAGCCCAGAGGCCTTTTTGCTGTTAGTTTTTTTTTTTTTCCAGTTTATGATCCTTTCTCTTTGTAAATACGATCCATTTTTTAAAATTTAATTTGGTGTATAAAACCTAATATTACTCATGCTAATACAGCTGGCTGTGACTCATTGCCTGCTCTTGTCTCTCTGGCTTTCTCTTTTTCTCCTGAAGCACTGAGGTTGGGGATGGAGCAGGATACTTGGGTGATGATTTCGGAGAAGGGCGAGAAGCTCTACAACCTCTTGAGCAAACAAGGCCACCTCATTAAGGACAGGAAACGCAAACTTACCACCTTCCCCAAGTGCTTCCTGGGAAGGTACCTCTCATGACTTTAAGGTTTCTTTAAGGCCGTCACGTTTAGCTATAGGATTTTCACGATCTTTGCTTTTTCAGATAAAGTCCTAATATTAGAGTGAATGCAAATAAAATTCTCGGGCAGGAAAGACAATTCCTTGACAAGAAAAGACGTGAAAGATGCGCATTTGCTTAAGGTAGTGAATACTTTCACTATTTGGGTGAACTTTGACCTGTGGCTTCACAGGCCTCAGTTTTGTGATCCAATAGGACTTTGGTTCTCTAATGGAGGAGCTGCTTACAGTATTTCTTTCAGTTTTCTGGTGTGTTTATTCTCTCTGCCTCAGAAGTTTCATGTTACTCATGTTGAGACCTATGGGTGGACTCAAAGACACAGACAATGTGAGAAGGATGGGTTCAGCAAACAAGATAATTAAAGAGAAACATCACATACAATTCTGGATAATGGAATTCAAGATGTAGAATAGTCTTTCCAGGTGGCATGGTGGCTTCGTTGTTCACACATTAGCCTTGCACCTCTGGGGTTGGGGGTTTGATCGCCACCTCTGCCCTGTTTGAGTGGAATTAGCATGTTCTCCCCATGCTTCAGGGCTTTCTCTGGTTTCCTCCCCAGTCCAAAGACATGTATTGTATGCTGATTAGCATCACTAAATTGTGTGGTTGTGATGGATGGAATAGTCTTTCCTGAGCTTGTGGTATTCAAATATCCACATTGAACACATTATTAATAGCCACAGCCCTGTTTCAAGTCAGGATCTCATTCATCATCGCCTGCCCATTTAGTATCCCTGGAAAGCTCCTTCTTTTCCTTCTAGCTCTCCCTGGAGAGCTGGTCAAGTGCATCCTTGGCTTTAGGCAGGCTGAAATCAAATCCAGACCCTCATGAATCATGTTTCTTTACTGAGTATCTGTTCGCATGCTTCTTGTGGACGATTTGATTAAATCAAGATTCCAGCACACCACAGGCCAACCATAATCCCAGCAGCCTCACACCCTGCTGACAGGTTAAACCAGAGGTCGACAGCTGGCGGAACATGGCCTGGATACAGGGCTGGAAAATACTTGAGTAGTCGTACTTCATTACTCAAGCGTTATTTTTGTGTGTTTATACTTTACTTGGGTGTTATTGAAGCTGTAGTCTTGCTTCATTACAGTTTCCAGAATTTTTTTTTTATTATTTACTACTTACATTTTTATTTAGACCAACATACTCATTACAGTTTCAGTTTCCAGCATTCAGTTTCGATGCACTTAGTGTTAGCGCGCTTCATGTGTGCCTGAAGGTAGAACTTGAGGATGAACGTCGTTGCCCTACCTCACTGGCGTACGCTGAGACTCGTATATAATGATGCATCTCCTTTGCCTACATAAAAGGCATGAATTCCATCTAATGCTAATTTAAAGCTAATGCTAATTTAAAGCTAAAGCTAATGCTAATTTAAAGCTAATGGGGTTAGTTTTGCTAACATTTCCTAGCTTTAACTATGTTTAACTATGTTTTCTTTGCTAATGCCAGCTTAGACTAGCATCAGTTCCAGTAGCTAAAGGCTGTTGTACAACAGAAAAACTGATTAATGGCAGTTGGGAATAGAAGGTTGTGTTTATTCTTAATTTAAAGCAGATGTCTTATTTATTGCCATGAACTAAGTATAAAAATAACAGCTTTTTGTGCTTTTTTTTGTTGCCATTCAGTCATGTTTGCTGTTTATTGAAATAGAATGTAGCAGGACCTTTGCAAATTTGCTTTGAATACCCCAGGGTTAAACACATTTCGTCTCCGTATGGAAACTCAACAGAGCGTGGAGTAATCTTGTTTTAGGCAGCGGAAGAAATAAATGTTCCCAATTCAAATTTCATGGATGCAACTGGTTCCTCACCCCTTTTCTTTTCTTTCTTTCTTTTTTTTTTTTTAGAATTGAAGCAATCTGCTTCGGTTTGAAATCCCTACTGAAAAGCTTGACTTCTGATACCAGATCTATTATGAAAGATGCATCGAAGGAGCGTTTCAGGCAGACGCTGCAATTTAGAGAGCTTTCAGCACCATAAAACTCTAATGCTCTGACGTCCAGGGCTTTAGAAATAATCACGAAAACAGCTTTGTGATCAAAGTCAAAATGACCAGAAATCGCTTTCCATTATTTGAAACCTGAATATAAGAAAACAGACCCCTGAGCTTGGAGCTGATTGTAACAGTGATGTGACTCACATGTTCTCAAATTCCAGCTTTTTGGAAAACTGAAATGTCCCATTCAAGCATAGCGTAGTTATTGCGCTGTGTTAGATGCTGCGTTGAGTTTTCATCTTAGCGAGGGACTGAATAACACGTAAGAGCAAAATAATTGGTGAGAAGGAAGTGGCAAGGTCTTTAAACTCGTTATAAAGTGGATTTCTCCATTCCTGATGGTTTGAAAGGTTTGAGGAAGCAATGAATGAGCCCGATCCTATTCAGAAGTCTGAGCCTGTTGATTTTTTACTGCCTTTTTAGATGCCAACGAGGCTTCCTCAGTGTGCCGAGACAACGGCCATATGTCACTCCAAATGACACCGAGTCATGCCAGCTTCTCCATCTGACTGCCAGACATCATCATGAACAAGGACAGCGCTGTTGTTGCCCGTGTTGCTTATTTGGTGGCTGGAGATTTTAAAAGCTGAGGAGGGAAAAAAAAAAATCAAAAATTGACCTCAAACAGTGCTTCTCATACTTGTGGCTGGCTTCGATTGAAAACGTTCTTCACACTGGGAAACACTTCGTGCTTACATAATGAGAAATACAGCATGGTGTGCGTGAGGCGAGATCCGTCAGTTCAAGACATCACAGAAGCCAGATGGAGTGAAAACGTGAAAACTTGAACAAACACAGAAAAGCTCACAGGCATCTCAAAAAGTCTCGGTGAGAAATCTTTTAATAAGGAGGAACGTCAGGTTAGATCACACTTTTCAAAAAAGACACGAGGACATTGCTGGCCAAGGGTCATGGTCCAAATGAACCGTGCACAGAACGCTTAAGTCCACGATAAGGCGTTCTGTCTTCATCCGAATCGTCGCTCTCGGCCACCGACATCTCCTCGGCATTCTGGACTCTGAAATCGAACGTGACGTCTTTCTGATTAAAAGCACGTTGCCTTTGGCTCCGCGTCGCCTCTTTTTTTTTTTTTTTCCTTTGCTTTCCAAACCTCTGAAGTGGAGAGCTATTTTAAGTCGTGAACTTTATGGCTGTACACTGTGTCTTTGTTGGCTTTGAGTGGGTTTGAGAGCTTGTCCACAAAATGGAGCGTCATTACAGAACAGAATATTGCGGAGGCAAAAGTTAAGACAGCTGAATGTTGAGGAAAACAGAAATAGAATTTACACTGGAGATACTGACTTTGGATGAAGTAGCAGCTCAGGAGATAAGGTTTCTTGCCAGTTACCAGGTTGTCAGTTCAAATGCCAGGGAGAGCCGATTTAAGGCTACATTCATCCGGATCAGTTTGAAATCACATTTCTTTGTCTACGTTTTTTTGGTCTTCGGTCCACACGGAGACGGCGTTTTTTTTTCCAGAGCTTTTTGAAAACGCTCTCGCAAGTGGATAAATTCGAAAACGGCGTTTCAGCGTCATAATGTGGACTGAGAAAACGGAGATATTCGAAAGCAATGACGTATTTTTAGTCACGTGACCCGTTCAACTCACACTCTGTTCAAGCCATGTCGGAATTACCGTAATTACTAGGTGACAACCCGGACGTTCTACCCGGAGCTCTTCGCGTCCTCAGACTCGGAATTATGTATGCGTTTCCATACACCAAACTGAATCCGTTTGTGCTTAAGAGGTTACTACTGCTCAGAAGGTCGTGAGTTCAAACCCCAGCACCACCATGCTGCCATTGTTGGGCTCTTGAGCAAGGCCCTTAACCCTCAGTTGCTCAGATGTACGAATGAGATAAATGTAAGTTGGATAAGGGCGTCTGCCAAATACCATAAATGTAATGATGCTGTGATGGTTATCCAACTCTGTGCTATCTACGTAAAACTGTATTCTATGTATATCATTTATTTTCAGATTAATCCTGCATTATTAAGACATAGTAGTCAATCCTACACATAAATATTACGAGATAACTACTTAACTACATTTTACTGCCGAATCCGCCGCCATTTTGAGTGTTTCCACATGACGTTTCTAGTTTACAAGGTCTAATTACGGGTTCTACATGGCCGTGAGTGCTTTTTACAAGTGCGGATCTCGTAATTACGGTAATTATGACACGGCGTGAACGCAGCTTCAAGATAAACAAGACGTTTGAACGATGTTGTACTGGAGTTGTTGCGCCTGCTGTGCAGTGCGATAGCGTTGTTAAAGATCAATGTCACTTTGTACAGCCTTCAGATCGCATTTTATTCCCGAAGGGAATAAAGATTATACCCGCAGCAACAAGTCCACCTCTTCATCTTGTCCATTTAAAGAACTTGGTGCTTTTCCTCGACATTCCTCGGCGCTTCAGTTGAAATAAATGGCTGACGTAAATGACCAGGACAAAGCTTCTTATGTTTTTTTTATACGCATGCATATTTTTTTCTACTATGTAACTATCTTATTTAGAGTCCGAAGGGCAGGACTAAATGAAAACATAAGATCTTTAAACAAAATAATAATTTACACCGATCATCCTGTTCAAAAGTTTAGCATTGTAATCACCATTGTATGCTTATTAAACTCATAAAGGTTTAATACTACTGTAAGTTCACTCGAAATGATGCTAAACCGAACGAAATTCAAAATGGCGGGCAGCAGCGTGGCTACGTACTGTATATTTGCAACAAAAGATCACACTTATTAATGCTATAGCTCTAATGTGAATAATATACATACAGTGCATCCGGAAAGTATCCACAGCGCTTCACTTTTCCCACATTTTGTTATGTTACAGCCTTATTCCAAAATGGATTCAATTCATTATTTTCCTCAAAATTCTACAAACAATACCCCATAATGACAACGTGAAAGTAGTTTGTTTGAAATCTTTGCAAATTTATTAAAAATAAAAAACAAAAAAGCACACGTACATAAGTATTCACAGCCTTTGGTCAATACTTTGTTGAAGCACCTTTGGCACCAATTACAGCATCAAGTATTTTTGAGAATGATGCTACAAGCTTGGCACACCTATTTTTGGGCGGTTTCTCCCATTCTTCTTTGCAGGACCTCTCAAGCTCCATCGGGTTGGATGGGGAGCGTCGGTGCACAGCCATTTTCAGATCTCTCCAGAGATGTTCAATCGGGTTCAAGTCTGGGCTCTGACTGGGCCAGTCAAGGACATTCACAGAGTTGTCCTGTAACCACTCCTTTGTTATCTTGGCTGTGTGTTTAGGGTTGTTGTCCTGTTGGAAGATGAACCTTCAACCCAGTCTGAGGCCCAGAGCGCTCTGGAGCAGGTTTTCATCAACGATGTCTCTGTACATTGCTGCATTCATCTTTCCCTCGATCCTGACTAGTCTCTCAGTTCCTGCCGCTGAAAAACATCCCCACAGCGTGATGCTGCCACCACCATGCTTCACTGAAGGGATGGTATTGGCCAGGTGATGAGTGGTGCCTGGTTTCCTCCAGACATGACGCTTGCCATTCAGGCCACAGAGTTCAATCTTTGTCTTGGTCTTGGTCTGAGAGTCCTTCAGGTGCCTTTTGGCAAACTCCAGGCGGGCTGTCGTGTGCCTTTTACTGAGGAGTGGGTTCTGTCTGGCCAGTCTACCATACTGGCCTGATTGGTGGAGTGCTGCAGAGATGGTGGTTCTTCTGGAAGGTTCTCCTCTCTCCACAGAGACACGCTGGAGCTCTGTCAGAGTGACCATCGGGTTTTTGGTCACCCCCCTGACTAAGGCCCTTCTCCTCCGATCGCTCAGTTTGGCCAGGCGGCCAGCTCTAGGAAGAGTCCTGCTGGTTCCAAACTTCTTCCATTTACGGATGATGGAGGCCACTGTGCTCATTGGGACCTTCAATGCTGCAGAAATGTTTCTGTACCCTTCCCCAGATCTGTGCCTCGATACAATCCTGTCTAGGAGGTCTACAGACAATTCCTTGGCCTTCATGGCTTGGTTTGTGCTCTGACGTGCATTGTTAACTGTGGGACCTTATATAGACAGGTGTGTGCCTTTCCAAATCATGTCCAATCAACTGAATTGACCACAGGTGGACTCCAATCACCTTGTAGAAACATCTCAAGGATGATCAGTGGAAACAGGATGCACCTGAGCTCAATTTTGAGTGTCATGGCAAAGGCTGTGAATACTTATATACATATGCCTTTTCTGTTTTTTATTTTTAATAAATTTGCAAAGATTTCAAACAAACTTCTTTCACATTGTCATTATGGGGAATTGTTTGTAGTTTGTAAATTATTTTGAGGAAAATAATGAATTTAATCCATTTTGGAATAAGGCTGTAACATAACAAAATGTGGAAAAAGTGAAGCGCTGTGGATACTTTCCGGATGCACTGTATCAAACCATTCTTGGCCAGTTTCTACACAGGCATGTCTGCTTTGTTACTAATATTACTAGTTACATCAGGCTAAGGAGCAGGTAGCTTTCTAACCAGATACGACTTCATCAACTTGAAGGCTCATAATCTATTTATTGACTCCTAACTTTAGCATAAATCTGAGTAGTAATGTGCCTGGAGAGGTTATGTTAATGTCTTTAATCCTTCCTAGCAGTACACTGGCGTTTCATTCCGCTGTTGGAATGGAAATCAACTTATCAGACATGTTCAATGAGTAAGATATGATAAGATAAAAACTTTATTGATCCCACACTGGGGAAATGCCCTCGTTACAGCAGCTCAATTACACAAAACACAGATAAGAAAGAATACACATTAAATATGAATAGAATTGAAAAAAATCTCTCTCTCTCTCTCTCATATATATATATATATATATATATATATATATATATATATATACACACACACACACACACACACACATATATATATATATATATATATATATATATATATATATATAATAGGAATATAAAAATATGAATAATAGTAGTAAAAATTAATAATAATGGTAATATGTACACTATGAACACCTCACTGTATGTACAAATGAATAAAAATATGAATATATACAGATGAGTAATGAACAAATGAGTTGTTTTAGTCTGTTATGAGACTAGTCAGGAGACTGTTGGGTTTCTGTGTGTGGAGTATCTTTACTCTGGGTTTAGCTGCCGGTGAGCAGGACGATGGGAAATGGGAGGGGTGTGAGCCCCCTGCTGGGCAAACAATCCACACCTCTCTACAATAACACTGGAGCAGAGTTTTTTGAGAGTAAAACACTGTACACAACTGAGACAATAAAACCATAAAAAAAATGAAGAAGAAGAAATACTTATGAAAAACTGCAAATTCTTAAGACCTGAGTGTGTTTGTTTTTTTTTTTTTTTTTATATGAGCCATCAAACACTACTGTGGAGTGTGACATCACAAATAAATTCAATGCTGAACACGGCACGGTAGTATAAAAGCACATGATGGCTTGTGAAAGCTGGAGAGTCCAGTATCCTAAACATTTGCTGTGCTGATTTTTCTCCTAATTTGTGTGCAGGGGTTTAAATTGGGTCTGCCAACACACACACACACACACACACACACACACACACACACACACACACACACACACACACACACACACACACACACAGGGTGAGAGACATGTTGAACTTGGCCTGGGTGGTATGTTATGGTGCTCTTGCGGTGTAGTGTGTTACCACTGGGCTCCACAAACACAAACACCAACCTCAGACTTGATCTTCTCGAGCTGGCCGAGTGTGTTTTCGGGTTTGTGGGTGGCTGAATGGATGGATAGTGAACAGAGGGAGAGGGAGGGGTAGTGCTGGGATAATCCATCAGCACTAGTAGATTACAGAATTTTGTTATTTCTTTTCCTCCTTGATGTGATGAATATCAAGTTTTTAAAACCACATTAACGTGTCATTAACATCGGCTGATTTTCTGCACTGTGATGGTGTAGGCGTCTGTGTGTTGTTCATTAGTTTTGCACGCGCGCACGCATGTGTGTGTGTGTGTCCTGCACTGGGGTCGGACTGCTTTATTGGTTAATTCTTGACTCACACGGAGGATTGTGTTATCTGAAAAATGAGCTTGGTTCCTCTATTGATCGTGTGTTGAGAGTGAGCGATGTTCGAAGGTTCAGTGTGTGTCTCCTCGACCGCGTGTGTCGTCTGACTAAATTCGCTTTGTGTTCACAGTGAGTTTGTGGCCTGGTTAATGGAGATCGGAGAAACGGATAACCCCGAAGAAGGTGTTCACCTGGGCCAGGCTTTGCTGGAGAACGGCATCATCCACCACGGTAAGTAATCACACTAATGCTAATTCATATAATTAGCTAATTAGCTAATTCGCTAATTGTATATTTCTCAAACCAGGGGGGTGAGTGGGAGGGGCTTAGTGATTAGCACGTTTGCCTTGAACCTACAGGGTTGGGGGTCCAAATCTTCATGTTCTCCACGTGCTTTGGGGGTTCCTCCGGGTACTCCGGTTTCCTCCCCCAGTCCAAAGACGTGTTGTAGGCTGATTGGCTTTTCTGAGTTCTCCCCTATGTCCCTGTGTAGGATAAGCGTTAATGAAAATGGATGGATGGATGAATAGACAGATGGTTACTCAGTGACCTCCAAATGACTTTATTACTTTAATCCAGGCCGTTTAGCTCTGTTAAATGTCTTCACACATTTTTTTTAGACTATCAGATAAGCCAGGACAGATGGCGAAAATGTTACAATAAATAAATTGCTTTGGCTCTTCCTAATAGAGAAAAGTATTTTGGAGAATAGAAGCGCTAATCAATATACTGTAGTGTGTCTTCGATCGTTCACGGTTGAGGCTGAATCTGCTGAGTAAGAACTAAACAGGCCATTATTCATTATTGTAACCAATTCACTTAATTTAATGACTTCTTTCCCCACTTCTTCCCCCACTTCTTCCTCCCTTTACAGTCACGGACAAGCACCAGTTCAAACCCGAGCCGTTGCTCTATCGTTTCCGCTACGACGACGGCACGTACCATCCGCGCAGCGACATGCAGGATGTCATCTCCAAGGTAACTTTACAAAACCCCTCACGGTTTCTCTTCTTTGCAAAATAGCAGACTTGTTTATTAACGACTGTCCTTTGTCTCGCTATCTCTTGCCCTGCCTCAGGGTGTGAGGCTGTTCTGCCGGCTCCACAGTCTCTTCACACCAGTGATCAGGTAAAAGACCTGCTCTTTCAGTTCAGCCTCATTACATCTGTGTGTGTGTGTGTGTGTGTGTGTGTCAGAGCAGTCAGCTGCAATTGAATTCCTGCTGCTACTTATTCCTCTCTAAATATAGCAGCAGGACACTGTGCTGCAACTAAAATGCCTTTTATTGTAATAAAAAAAAAGTGCACTGGCAAGTATTTCTTTTATTTTAAACTTCCTTACCATGCATCCTAACTTGCAATGCTGTGTACGTGGTTTTGTTGTCCTAAAGGTTCAGTTTGTACACTGTAAAAGTGCTTATAGACTGGGGGTAATTGTATAATTCTAAAGATTCCTTTGGGGGGGGGGGGGGGGGGGGGGGGTGATGCTGTTTGTATTATTTTAATGCAGTAAATCTTCTTAGTGCATTTAATTCAGGCTCCGCCTCAATTCTGACTCCATCTGCTACAAACACCTCCTAATTTTTCATCATTTAACTACCAACATTTAACTATTTACAGTTTACCTAGAGTTGTTGTTGTTTTTTAATTTGCATCATTACCATGAAATAGATATAGGCTTTTGTTGTTTTGTTTTTTTTTCTGGCCCTGAAACAGACTCCACCCCCATCTGCTATCAACAACCCCTTTTAAAAGGGCTTCAGAATTTACGTCATTTAACTACCGGCCTCTTCGACATATTCTATTCTTCATATTTGCATTTTACCTAGAGTTTCATGTTAGCCAGCCCACGCTTTTATTAATGAATGCTAATCTGGAAGTCTTGCATCCATTCCTACTCATTCTTCCAGGTCTCATCATGTTTACAGATTAGCTACACACTGAAGGTTATTAAGACTACGTGAGCCGGCTGCCCATCTGCCTGCTTTATAGTGTATTGTTAATTTTAAAACAGTGTCGAGAGCGCTTTCATGATATTTACAGACTCTTTACTTCGAGATACAAAATCCCACCTCATTTGCCTTTCACAGGCTAAGCTGAATGGTCAATGAGGCATTTAGTCTGTTTGGGAACAGATGGTAAGCATAGCGTGCTAATGGTGTTTTTCATTCGTCTGGCTGGTGTGATGGACCAGTCGTGCCATTCTGGGTGTATTTAGTCACCGAGAAGCCGCATTGAAGTCCACAAACAACGTTTCCATTCATCAGAGTAGTTAAACACAATGTAAGGGCAATTAAGCAAACACTTGAGGCCTATAAGTTACCAGTCCCTCTTTATCATTGAGTCTTTATCTGTCGCTAGCGTAAGAAGACAATACAACAGGTGCAGAGATTTTGGGAAGCCCATTGATCACATGAAATGAAATTTCTTTTGCTTGATGCGTTGTTAAAAGAATCTTGAAGCACTTTATTTTTTGTGTGATTACACACATTTTCCACTACGATACACCAGCTGTATTTGAGGAAAAGGAGTGTGCGCTGCATGTTTTTGAGTTCCGTATAGCGTACTTCCTTGGTTGGCAAAAAAAAGTAGCATGATATTACCATAAAATGTACTGTGGTAAAACTGTCATGGTGGAACCATGTATTTTAGCATTTTTACGTTACCATGATAGTCGTAACATTCTTTTGTAGGTTGTAAATGTCATAGTATATCTGAATATAGAATGATATTAGCAATAGTTACAATCATCCTACTATGGTAGTGCAACAAACCATTTTTGCAAGGGTTAGAGTGTCATGTGGGACAACTCGGAAAAATACTCATCGTTTTTATGAAACGTTGATACGAACGGCTCACTTTAATGGTATTCTTCTCTTTAGGAGCCATCATTTTCTCCTATGAGTACTTACAGTATGTTTTATCAAAACACTGACTCCACCAGTGTAAGCTAGATCAGTGAATTATGCTAATCTACTCTATGCTAAGTGAATCACAGTGTAATTATACCCATGCAGAGGCTTTCCTTCGAAACTGAACAATTTCTCTGAGGTAAATGTTGGTCTCCCAGATTGTTTTTTTCACTATGCCTTTGCCTAATTGCCTCTAAAAGACTTAGCTACATGATAACTAGCTAAACTGTTAGCGTTAGCAATTAGCTAGCTGTGTTATAGTGTGTGTTCATATCTTCCGGTCACCTAACGACGTGTTCAGATGACTAAATGTTAGGTGTTTAGTATTCGTGTGCTTAGTTTAAATCATGTTATTCAGTAACTATAATGTATAAATGATTTAAACTAACGGCTAAGTATGGAGGAGAGTAAGGAAGGTAAGTCTGGACCGGCACAGATTCAATACATTTCTTGATGTACTACCGGGTTGCTTATTGTGCCTCACTTCCTGTATTTTTATTTGTATTTTTTTTTTAAAGACAGACTGTATTTTGTCATTTGATTGCATGTGTCAGAGTATATGCAGACTGTATATGCATTCTTAATTGAGCGATTGCAAGGACATATGTGTTGGAGGCTGTGTGTGTGTGTGTGTGTGTGTGTGTGTGTGTTAGACATGGTTATGCCTTCTGTTTACACATATTGAGTGTATGAGTCGGTGTATATGCTGCAGACTCTCTGATTTCTGTTTCTCATACAGCCTTCTCTGGATTGCATTCTAATTAGCGAGAATCTCCTTGTGGAAAGGGAGCTCCAGAGGGGGCACAGGCCCAAACAAAACCCACAAAAGGAGCCGTAAATCTTGGGCTTGTCTCAGCCCACAGGCCCCTAAAGTCCTGGAAAGAAAATCAGTCCTCAGTTTGAACCCAGTGCTGACAAAGAAAGATGTTAAGAACAGCATAGGAGCATGGTCACAGTCGTTATTGGGCAGGCCAAAAAGGCGATGAAGGGTTCGAGTGACCTATTTGTGCCTGCTGCTTTGGTAGATTACATTGTGTTTGTGCCAGGCGTATGGCTGCCCGCTGTGCCGCTGCCTTCCCTTCATTTGTGACAGCTTTGGGTTGAGGCTAGGATGAACAAGTCATGGTGGTTAAAATATATGGCACTAGGCGAGCAGGGGTACGAACCAGTGCCAAAACGTCCCAAGAGACTCTGAATGCTGCGAGGAAAATTATAGTATGTAAAGGAACCGAAAACTTTGTGTCACAGAAGCTCCTCTGTGAAAACGGAACTTACTTTGATGAAAGTCCAAAGTGGTGATATTGGTATCCACCCTCATCATACTGTGGATTGTAGATGATTTAGATTGGACTTGCCTGGGTTTGTTTGTGTGTATAGAAGGCAGGGATTTCGGGAAAGCCAGTCCTCTAGCCTAGTACACTGAGTGTACCTTTTCATGGGAAAATCTCAGCTCCATTTTATTGTAAATTCCCAGGTTTTATCCGCTCCCAAACCCAACCCCCATCCCACCAAACCGAGTACTCGATTGGTGGTTCTTCCTTCTACCTGGAGTCATCAATGTAGTTTTCTCAGCTCGATTTCAAAGATTCAATTTCTTTATTAATCACATCCAAAGCCAGTCCTTAAGCCTAGTACACTGAATGTACCTCAGGAGATTCCTGGCTTCATGGGAAAATCTCAGCTCCATTTCATTGTAAATTCCCAGGTTCCCGGGTTTTATCCAGCCCCAGCTTCAAACCCACAACCCCCCAAACCGCATTCTCAATTGGCGGTTCTACCTTATGACCTCAGCTGGTTGAACGATTGTAAAACTTACCACCAGTTCAGCTCTCTATTACCTCTTGATCCCTCTATTTTTTTTTTTAAATAATGGATCTTTAAAGATAAATGAATCATGAGGTGGAAGCTGCCAAGAGTAACTTTAAGGATCTTGAAAATGTTCCATTGTCAACAATGTGTGGTTGAGAGAAGTTGCCCTTATAACATTGAACACTTGCAGTGTAGAGAGGGCAAATACCAGTTTCTGAGTTTCTTTTGGCTTTTGAGTTGATTTTGGTTAGCATGTTTTTAAAGCAAGTGAAAATTCAGCATACTTCAACTAAATTCTATATCAGACTTTCACGTTCTGTCTCGGTGTCTGATTGGACAATTACTTCAACGTTTGTTTGTTTTTTAATTCAGGGTTCTCATCCCACAAAAAAAAACCATGATACCATGATATTTTTTGACTACATTATCACGCTGTGAATGTAGCATTGGAACACACCTTTTGGTCACTCATTTGCTCACAATTCAGACGACTTTTAAAGCTGATCGAGATCCTCAGCTCTTTTAGAATGTTGATGTTAATTACACAACCATGCTTCAGAATGGCTCTACTCCAGGGAAGGGCGATATCTTATCGTTTGTGATATACCGGTAGAAATTCTTGCCATGATAAGAATCGGTCTTCCCGCGATAATAACGATAAAGCCTAGTCGATGACGTGTTTCTGCGTGCGATGGTCTGCGACCTGTTCGCAGCGCACGTGCAGAGCGAAAACAAGTCCGGCGGAAGGCGGACGTGAAGCTGAGGAGGAGTTTATCGCTAAACGAGGAGCTACTGTACCTCTACAATCTGGAACCGGTTTGGTTACAGAAAATCAATCAGTTGTACTTTTAGATCAGTGTTCGTGTTTTTGAGGCTCTCAGGACTGCATGCAGCTGTCACTTATAGCCGAAAACAGTGGTGAACGGTACTATATTTATATCGTCACTGATATCGTTATCGCAATTAACACCAGAAAATATCATGATATGGTTTTGAGTCCATATCGCCCATCCTTACTCTACTCAGGATTTGGAATGGAGGAGAAAGTGTGGCATAGTGGAGTGGGGGGGGGGGGGGGGGGGGGGGGGGGTCAGGGTGTCAATGTGAGGAGCTTGAGTCGTGATGGATGGAGAGGAAATCGTTGTCGGGATGTAAAAGTAAAGTTCAGCTTTCTCAACAGCCTTGTCAAGACGTTAAAGCTCTGACCTAGGGGTCATGGTTCAGGTTAGAATAACTTCCTTTCTGTTTGTAAGTAACTATTGTTTTTTTCTATGTTCATTCAGGGATAAAGATTACCATTTAAGAACATACAAATCTGTAGTGATGGCCAACAAGTTGATCGACTGGCTCATAGCACAGGTAAGACCACAGTTCTAATGTAGTGATATTTGCCTGCATGGAAAATGGAAAGTCACTATGAAATGATCAAAAGAATGAAAGTAATAGATGGCTGTGGTTTAAAAAAAAAAAAAAGCCTATAAAATGAAATATGACAGAACAGTGAACCACAGCCCGACCACAGGGTTTTCTTTTTTTTTTTCTGGTAACGAAGCGTAACAAAACCGAAGACATCAGAATGGAGACAGTGGTCGAATCGTAAAAAGGAGGGTGGGTGGATTAATGCTCGTCTTGTACTGTGCGTACACTGTCTGTTTAAACAGCAGAACAACTTTACAGTCATTTACAGACTTTTAACGTTTAGCAGATGGTTAGTCTTGCCTAAAAACACAGTCATGCATTTAAAGTACACCATACACAGATGCAGTGCTCTATTTTTTATTATGTATAGCTTTTTCTAAATGTCATTAAAGAACCCTGGAAATGCTATAAAACTACACTCCAAGAATAAGCTTAACTTTCTTTGTTAATCACATCCTTGCAGGTGTCAGTGACTACGTTTACATGGACAGCAGTAATCTAATTATTGACCTTATTCTGAATAAGACAATATTCTGATTAAGGTGTTTACATGAGTTGCATTTAGAATAGTCCTTTCATGTACCCGTTTTACATGTTATAGAACATAGATCGATTAATGGCACACGTCATTACGTCACCGCGCCACGCCGTCCGACGTCCCTCCAGAATTTCACGTATCAACATACAGTTCGTTTTCGGTTGTTATTGTAGTTGTTAAACTGTCATGTTTTCTGATAAGAGAACTTTTTTCACGACAGAGGAATTTGCGCTTTTCTGAGTAACAGAACTGAGAAAGAAAGCAAAAGAGAGGCTGGTGAGGCGAACGACCGAAGTATACCTTCCTGTAACGTGCATTGTTTAGAGGCAGGACGCAAGAGCGTAAATTCGGCGGCTTCTATATTTCGCATGGGTCCAATCACAGAAGAGAACAGACGAGAATAATCTGTAGGCTTAGCAACTACAGTAGATACAGAAAATAAAGGTATACTGTACAGTAAATAGACAAATTGACTGAGATCTAAATGGAGGATAGGTGAACCCAATCAGGAACTAAGCCAATGGCAAGTTAGGGGGTGGAGTCAGGACTGAAGTCAAAACAAAAACAACAAAGAAAACTCTGGGAAGCGCACCATGCGCTGAGTGGATTTGTGATTTTTAAACTATAAATGGATTTTTTAAAATATGACGTCGTTCTTCAGTTAATATAAAATAGCAATCACTGGCAGAGTGCTGTGGTATGAGCGGAAAAATAAACACTTCAGGCGCAATCGCACAACTCCATTGTTGATTATTTTCCTATAACAGGATTTATTCCTTACTTGTCTTCTAGACTTTTCTGTAGTTCGTTGCAGAGTTTAAAATGTGTGTATTAAACATGCTGATCCATCGACAATAGAAATTCTATGTAAACACCTCATCATAAGGTGACTATCAGAGCAACTTGTGGACCTTGCGATACATCCAATGGAACTATGTTTATTATTAATAATATCTCATAACAATATTAATCCAAACGTCAACAGGCCAATCGGATGGTTGGATTTTAACAATGCAGACATTTTGACTATTTTTTTCCTAGAGTGGGGGAGGGGTGGTGATATAGTGATGGCAGCCTTTTATATTCTCCTTCAGAGATTTTTAATGGCTCATGTCATGAAGGTTTAAACGTGGTCAATCGAAACGTACATCTCTTCTTCATGCGTGTTACTGCATGACCCCGAGCTATGAGCCGACCCTTTTCGGTTGTTTTCGGTCGGGTCGTTTTTGACGTAAACGTGTTCGACTTGTGTTCGGTGTAAAGAGACAGACTGTGAGAGACGTGGTGGTTTGACAGACAATGAAAGCTGTCATTTTTTTTCCCCACCCCTCTTTCTTTCAAGGGTGACTGTCGAACAAGAGAAGAAGCGCTGATCTTGGGGGTGGAGCTGTGCGACAATGGATTCATGCATCATGGTATGACTGGCATCCCTCTTTCTTTCTCTTTCTTCCAAGGCACTACGTGCGTACAGTGCAGAAAACAACAGCTTCGTTGTGTTCGCCGACTCGATCCCGTGTTATTTTGCCTCCCAAACAGAATCTTACGTTAGAGCCAATCATTGTGAATTTCTTCCAATTAGCCCAAGTGATCGTGAGCTTCAGCGACGGGGCCGTCACCATAGTGACCGCATGTTTACTGAAGCCAAGCCGTATATTTTAAGACTGGAGCCACAGTGTGCCAAACTCCACATCATGCATGACTCACACTTCATTTGTTATTAGGGTTTGGACAGATCTGCGCCCAACTGCCCACAATTAGGCGACAAATTACAGAATATATGGATCGTAATGACGCCGATGGATCTATTTCCATCGATCGGCACCAGATTTGATCGCCGGTGTTCGTGCCGATGAGTTATTACACTTGTTTATATACTGTACACTATTAAGACCGTTGACGTTATATCTGATCTTGTTAAATGGTGAAAATAAGGAGAAAAATATTGCTCCTATTTTTTTTTTCCTCACTGGGGGTATTATGCATGTGGAAAGAAAAAAAATCACAATTTAGGTCGTGTTGCTCTGGAGACAGGCTTTAAAAAAAGGCATGGGTTTTTCTCAGCAGCGTGAAACTCCCACCCTCCTGACCGAGAGAGAGAGAGAGAGAGAGAGAGAGAGGCCCAAACTGACCTTCCCCATTGCCTTTCAGCACTTCAGCTCTTTTTTCCCCAAATTATATGAGTCTCTCTAACAGAAACAGGCTTGTGTCTGAGAATAAAAACCAAAAATCAGAGCTCGAGCACGAAAGCATAAACGTGTACCAAAGAACGTCTGTTCACTAACACGACAAGTTTCGTTTTTGTCTTATTTACTTTAAGAGAGAGGAAAAAAAAGAGAGGCTCGGTGAAGGAACGGCTGTCTATAGCTGTGAATATCTCGCAAATGTTCCCCAACATGAAATGTAACTATAAATGGATAAAAAGTACAATGTGGTGTTCTTTAAATAATGATCAATTGTAAAGCAAATTGCTGTAATATGAAAGAAAAGGAATAAAACATTTCCGGACATGCAGACCGAATACAGAACCCGGTTTAATTCTCACTTCTTTCTTTCACAGTGCTGGAGAAGAGCGAGTTCAAGGACGAGCCCCTTTTGTTCCGCTTCTTCGCCGACGAAGAGATGGAGGGATCGAACACCAAGCACAAGCCCATGAAGCACGATCTGAAAATAGTCGAAAATGTCATCGCTAAGTCTCTGCTGGTGAGTGATGAGCAGCTGTGACTTCTCACAGCCGGTATCGTTTACGGTGCTGTGTGTGCGCTGCTGTGCCGTTCTGTCCGGTCACACGGCTCTGCTCATTTGGAGCGTTCCTCAAGTTTGAGTTTGGGCCAACTTTGTTTAAAAACTGCCGAGGCGATTGGCTCGGCTTGGAGGTCACGCGAGCTATAGCCGAATGGAGTTGTGAAGAGATACAGCACAGCACAGCACTAACGATGGAATTTTGATGAAATGTGAAGCGGACTGAGACTCAAAAAAACAACCCCCCTGTGAGTTAAATAGAAGTGGCCTGTTATGTAAGTTAGTTTTAATTAAAACAGGAAAATTAGATTTCAACAACAATGTTATTTCAGATAATTTATGGGAATTCCATTCGATTCAATTTGATTTGTATAGCGCTTTAATAGTGGACATTGTCTCAAAGCAGCTTTACAGAAACATATAAACACAGGATACAGGTTTTAAGCGTGTGAATTTATCCCTATTGAGCGAGCCACTGGTGAGGGTGGTGAGGGAAAAACTCCCTAAGATGATACGAGGAAGAAACCTTGAGAGGAACCAGACTCAGAAGGAAACCCGTCCTCATCTGGGTAACAACGGATAGCGTGAAAGTAAAAGATGGTTCATTATGGTTTTAACATGAAGTCTGTTTGTTGAACTAGTCCACTGTTCACTGTTCAGGGATTTGATGTCTGCTGGGGAAAAAATGCACAGCAGGCCAAGCTGTAAAACCACACCATACATATTTCTAGTTATCTTGCATAGATAGAACGAGTATTAAATGTTGGAAAGTCGATCATTAGATCAGATCCTGAACTCTGGTCGGACGCGAGACATGTTTGTCTTTTGGAAATGATGGCCACAAAAATCCAATAAAGCTTTCTGAATATGAATTGAATGCAAAATGCAAAGCACAGATGAGTCAAAAAAACAAAACAATTTTCTATAACAACAATAATGCTTTCGCTGTTACATGAAAAGCTGCATTTTTGTCTTTGCAAGAGTGAGAAAAAAAGACACGGTGGTGAAGGAACGATTGTACATAGCTGCCATAACATGCATTACGTGATAATAGGAAATAACTTGTCATGAAACGTAAGTATAAACAGATAATCTTTCGCTGACTTGTCACACGATCAACCCTAATGTACGCTTTAGGGTTTAGAAATGTAATGAAGCAGACGATCACGATTCACATATATTAGTATCAAAGCTGTTGTTTACCTAGAGGTTATCTGCAAAGCGCAAGCTCAACTCATCTCAAGTATCCCCGATGTAGTGAGTAGCACTTATGTACGTTAGCATAGCGCATAGCATAGTCATAAACTCTGTGCACTATTCCCTGTAGATAAGGCCTAGTGATGGAGGATACGGCTTCACCCTGGAGGATCGTAACAGAGTTCCAATTATCAAGTCGGTGGAGAAAGGCTCTCATGCAGAGGCAAGTATGCAAATTCTCCTCTTCCTCATCTCCGCAGTGGGTGGTCTGGAATTTTTTACTGCTCGAATATATTTCTAAAGCTTTTTCTGAAGCAACTTTTCCATGATGTTACAGTATTGCATCTGGGACACCCTTCAATGTCGTTACACCTCGGCGTCTCGTCATTATGCTCGCTAGTTTACTCAAGAAAGGATTTCAAACCTAGCAGCAGCTATATTTTTTTTTTTGTTGTGAGCAGAAATAGAGTAATATTTGATAAATCAAATACCTAGCTAGCTAACTAATTAAACCCTAAACCTACCTAGCACTTTGGTAGCCGGTAAATGCTACAACCAGTTCTCATGAGAAATGTTTATAAATCTGAATAAATGAGGTTGATTATATCATAGGAAAACCTACGGTACAAACACCAAGCCTAAATCTTTCGCAACTTAGTTTATGGACTACTCGAGTCATGCAAATTTTCACCACAGAATGTCTTCTGGCTATCTCTTAGCTACGAGACAAAATCAAATCAGTAAGATTTGTAAATCTGTTCTTCATTTGGAGAAAAAGTTCGATCTGTCACCGATCTGTCGAAGTTTCCTGAAATTCTCGAGAAGTTTTTCGAAAAATTCGGAATAATTCGTTTTTCGTAATTTGTAATAATTCGAAAATACGTCAAATGTTCGTATGTCTCAGCTACGAGACAAAATCAAATCACTAAGATATATAAATCTGTTCTTCGTTTGGAGAAAAAGTTCGATCTGTCACTGATCTGTCGAAGTTTCGAAAGTACGTAATAATTCGTATTACTTAACTGTACGAAAAGTTCCGTAGTTTTAAATTGAACTTTAACATCGATTATACAACTTTTTTTTTTTTAACTTTCAATTTCTTATAACTTGAGTATAAAATCGAACAAAATCCAACCACATAACCATCAGCTTTTTTGATGACATCATGGTGATTGGCTAGCTAATCTTACCTCACGGTGTACCTAGCTAGCCTATAAGGAAAATTTGCTGGCTGAACAAAATTATAATCCTAATCTTTACCTACGTTCAGAGTAATACATGTGATGATTCCTTTTCTTTCAATTTTGGCAAACTAAGAGGTTTCATTTTTCTCCAAAGGCACAATTTTAGCTGTGGCTGCCTAAAGATAAGAATGTTATCGAGTTTTGGAGTGTTTTTATACGATTGTAAATAGAGGACAAGATTAATAGAGTATTCATAGGGCTGCGTATTTCAGATTACAGGTTAAACTGAAGTCGGCGGTGGTTTACAAGGGAAATATTTGTTGAATCAGAATTCTGATTACACTCTATTAACTCTATTAACATCTATTGTGAGATGCTGAACCTGAGTTTGAGATGCAGTTGTTCAAATGTTAATTCATGAGAAAGTCCCACGGTCAGACCCCAAGGCTGTGATCGCAGGGTTTATGGCTTTCAGATTGAATTCCGTCCGTGTTAGAAGGCAGTTTGATGTTTAAATCTTGCGGTCAGACAGAAATAGAAATCTTTAAAAGTGTTTTTTTTTTTTCTTCTTAAGTGCTTTTGAATCTTGACTCGATTAAATAAGTCTCCGCTATCTGAGGTTGCGGAAACACGATCGCTCCTAATGGGGGATGGTTTGGCGATGCTGTCCAGATCTGAAGTGATGCCGTGTGTGTGTGAAGATGTGGAGTTGCAGTTCATGCTTCCAATACGGAGCTGTTAAATCGGGCAATATGCTTCAACTCTGTACGCGCATAGATAAAGGGCCATCTCGTAAAAAAACACTCCACATCTGACGTACACGCAACATGATGCATGAGCTCTAGACAGGAAAGAGAGAGAGAGAACAAGGGAAAGGAAAGGCCAGCTTTCCGTTTTATAGAATGCTGAATCGGCACAGGAGGGAAGCGTTCGGCTCGCCTGCGTTTTCACAGGAAAACAGAGCGACATGTTGTGGGTGAGCGATGGAGGTATGTACAATAGCACAAGCGACGTGTGGGTGTTTCGTTCAGCAAAATCAGCGAGCTCCACTGAGAACCGTGCGGAAGTGGCGTAATGCGATGAAAGATTTTGAATCTTAAAGTAAATTAGATCTTTAATTTAAGTAATCAGAGGAACCCGAGGAAGAGTTTTTTTTTTTAGCACGCTTTCAGAGAAAATGTCTCTATAAGCCTATTGGCTTGAAATGTATTGCCAGTGATATATCCCAGAGCTCAGAAAGGTTTAAAGGGCATGATGGGTTACGGTACAGGATATTGGTGTAAAGGAAGGATGATGAATGCATGCAGTTGCTCATTAGGAAAAAAAGATTTTCAGGATCGAAGGTGATATGACCAAAAATGAGAAATCTGAGAGAAGAAAAATGTCAGAAATAACAGTAAAAAAAAATGACCTACCAGAGAACTGATATCTAAAATGTATCTGTGTGCTGAGGTTTACTCTTTTAAAACGATGATTGTTTATTTATTTTTATTTATGTGTTCAGATGGCTGGGATGGAGGTGGGGAAGAAGATCTTTGCTATCAACGGAGACCTGGTTTTCTTGAGGCCGTTCCATGAAGTGGAAGCATTTCTCAAGCAGTGTTTCAGCAGCAAGGGTCCTCTTCGAGTGCTGGTCAGCACCAAACCTCGAGAGTACGTACAGCAAAAAGCGAAGTCTGCCCATGTTAATACAGGTCACCATTTATTCAGCACTGCAATGCACAGTTCACTTGTCAACTGTTGAGGAAATATCCACAGTATTTTTCATGTGACTAGAAATAAGCATAGTCAGTGAGAGTTAGCTTTCCCTGATCGCTAATTAGCCCAGGCTTAATGGAAAACTTAGTATTAAATTCTACCTAATAAACATCCTCTGTTATATTTCACTTCATATGGCTTCATTAATTAATAGCTTGTTACAACGAATAAATTATTAAATGATTTAAATATAAGATTTGTTGCTCATGGATGTCATGTTGCTGTGGTACATTTGTTTGCTTTTTTCCTCTGTGTGTGTGTGTGTTTGTGTGTGTGTGTGTGTGTGTGTGTGTGTGTGTGTGTGCTCAGAACTGTGAAGATCCCAGACTCGGCGGATGGGCTGGGCTTTCAGATCCGTGGCTTCGGCCCATCTGTTGTGCATGCCGTCGGCAGAGGTGAGGAAACACAGATATAAAATAGACAGAGTGAAATATAATGAGAGAGAGTGAGATATAAGCAGAAGTAATGTGACACAGGAGGATAGAGTGAGATATAATGACAGAGCGTGAGCTATAAGAAGAGAGAGTGTGATATAAACAGAGAGACAGTGAGATATAAAGGGTCAGAGATTGATATATAAGGAGAGAGAATGAGATATACAGAGACAAAAAGTGAGATATAGGGAGAGAGTGAGATATAAAGAGAGTGGGTGAGACATGGGAAGAGAGTGATATTAAAATATATAGGCCTAAACAGAAAAATATATAACATTTATAAGTATATAAAATACCTAAAGAGAAAGAATGAGGTGTGAGAAATGAGGAGAGTGTGTGAGATATAAAGAGAGAGAAAGTGAGATATAACGAGAGAATGTGTGAGACATGAGTAGAGAGAGTGAGATATAAAGAGAGAGAAAGTGAGATATAACAAGAGAGAGAGAGTGTGATCTAAAGAGAGAGAGAGCGATATTAAAATATGGGCCTAAACAGAAAAATATCTCACATTTATAAGCATATAAAAATATCTCAAGAGAAAGAGTGCGATATAAGGAGAGAGTGTGAGGTATACGGAGAGAGAGAGAGATATGAGGAAAGGGTGTGACACAGGAAGCTACTCCTCTCTGTGTGTGAGCAGTACAGCTGCACAACAGCTGGATGTGTAGGAAGGTAAAGGACTGGACCACAGCCAGACCAGTAAACTTATCACACACATGGACAGAATGTTCGCTCTCACTTTCAGATGCTCTTGTATCCATATATGGAAATAAGAGTGCGTTGTTGTGGGCGTGCCTAGAAGCCCGTAGATGGGAATACAGGCTTGCCTTTGAGTCAAGATATGGAAATCTTTGAAAGTCCTCTTGTAAGAAGAAATTGTTGTCCATAGATGCACAGATTTTGTTAGCCCACTAGCTAGCATGAGCTTTATTGAATTTTTAAATTGTAATCATAAATGCTTTTATTCTATATGACTATATAGATAGCTGGCTGGCTAGCATGAGCTAATCTGACAGGATTTCTGAGAGAAATTTTAATGAACAGAAGTTTTTACCACACAGCAAAATTTTTCCGGCATGTCAGCTCTATATTTCAGGCTTTAGCGCTAATGGAGTTGTACTGAATGCTATTGGAAAGTAATTATGTCGCTTATTTTTTTTTAATCCTGTAAGCTCAGTGACTGCTGAGAGGAAGTTTAAATCACATTCATAAATGTTTATGATCACTGCTAACCTGCTAACAAACATAAGCTAACCTGACAAGATTTCTGCAAAGATTCCTAAACCATGATTGTAACTGTTTGTTATTTTGACTGCTAATGATAACTACATACCAAACAGGAGCTAAACTGACAGGATGTCTGAGAGGATTTTTTAAAAGTAATATTCACAAATGTTTGTTAATCTCACTGGTAATTCTACCTGACAAAGCTAAAATGGGCTAGCAAATATGGGCTATCCTGATGTCTGAGATTTGACAGCTAGTCACCAAACATATGCTAAATTCACAGGATTTCTGAGAGGAATTTTAAGTCACATTCATAAATGTATGTAATGTTCACTGCGAACATGCTAGCTAACATAAGATAACTTCACAGCATTTCTAAGAAGACATTTCTTAAGAAATCTTTATAAAAGTTCAGTATTTTGACTGCTAATTCCAGCCAGCTACCAAACAATTCTAGCCGGCTAGCTAACGTGACCTTACCATACACAATTTCTAAGAGGATTTCCTTTCATATTTAGAAATTCTCATGGCTGATACTAGCTACCAAAATAACAAGCTAACCTGACAGGATGTTCCTTCACAGAGTATCCTAGCTAGCCAAAATCAGCTAACCAGCCAGGATTTCTAAGAAGGTTGTGTTAATACATGTTCATAATATTTGCTAGCTCACAAATGAGAAACCGAACAAGGGGAAGGTCAGTACTTGGAAAAGTTTGAAAGGAATATATTTGAGTGCGTTGAGGGTTTAAAGATGTGTCCACTGGACTCTTCTGAAGTTAGCGACAGATGGGGAAAAAAACTCAGCGGGGAGGACTTAGTCTATTCCACACTGGCACTCAGCGGAATAGCTTCATTTCAGAAATCGCGACAGCATGAGACAGAGGAAATGAGAGCAAGAGATGAGAGGACCACTTGGGATGTGGAGAGGGACAGACAGAACAGAACGAAAAGATAAGATATTTTCAGACGTCTAGCCAAAACCAAGAACAGGTGATGATGAGGCTCAACGATAGACGTCCAAGCCAATCTCTGGCCGAAGTGGTGTTGTGTTTCTGCATGCAGTGGAGCATGGAAATGGAAAATTGTGTCTTATGGCAGGGTGTAACAGTCAGAGAGGAATAGCATCTCACCACACACACACACACACACACACACACACACATGGCTGCTCTGAGCTGTTCAGTCCTTTCTGCTGGTCTCAGTAAAAGCTCGTTTATGAATGAGTTTTGTGTCTGTACTCCCGCTTGTTATCCAGCTGTAATTTTAGACTAGCCCTATGTTCACACTAGCAAGTAAAAAAGCAACCGGCAACCAGTGATATTCAACATACAGTCAGGTCCATAAGTATTTGGACAGCGACACAATTATCGCTATTTTGTCTCTGTACACCAGCACAATGGATTAGAAATGAAACAATCAAGATGTGATTCTCAGCTTTAATTCAAGGGGTTTAACATAAATATCGCATTAATTCTTTAGGAATTACAGCCATTTTCCTTTGTCCTCCCTCCGTTTTCACAGGCTCAAAACTAATCGGACAGTTCACAGATGAGCAGTTTCATGGCCGGGTGTGGCCTGTTTCTTGTTCTTCGACAAATGAAGGAAATAAAAGGTCCGGTGTTGATTGCATTCGTTAGATGTTCATGCGAACTCTCAATACGCCGTCCAAAGGAGTGTCGATGCAAGTGAAGGAGGCCCTCGTTAGGATGAAGAAAACAAAACGGAGGCAGAATGACAAAAATTGTGTCACTGGATAAATACTTATGGACTCGACTGTTTGTACTGTTTGACATGGAGCTGGGATTTCAACTTAACAAGCAACATTTTAATCAGGATTTTCTCAATTCTGATACCTTCTGTTATGATAAACCGACAAATCCAAATGAGTTATCCAATCACAATTTTAGTTCCTACCTGCAATTACGTTGTAGTTCATGCTCAAAAGCGATAAACAACAGCTAGAAACCCAAGATATCTCATATGCTAAGATTCTGCATGTTTAAGAGATTTTTCAATAAAATACATAAATATTTACTCTTCTAATAACGTGCCCATATCGTTAAAGCTTGGCCTTGAACCATGTAACAAAATGTTTTCTACAGAACCTAAACTCTCGCACAGATCAACATTTACTACATCCTGACGCAGTTATTACCTTGCTCTTTAAAATGCCTCTTGAGCTTCATCTGCACAGGAAGTACAGAGTGTTTATGCTTGCTGGATCCTGAGCTTGGCTTGTTTATATACCGTTCGTCATGCTACCTGCCATTCAGTTTACAAAACGCCTACCCAAATAGCGGCAGTTTGGAGCCTGATTCATGCTGTTTGTAGTCAGACGAGTGACTGCTCTTGTAAACATGTTAAAGTATGGTTGCTGGGGACCACAGTCCCATCTTTCTCTCTCATTGGTGATGATTTATTTGGTTTGTTTTGCAGGCACTGTGGCGGCTGTGGCAGGTCTACACCCGGGTCAGTGCATTATCAAGGTCAATGGCATTAATGTGAGCAAAGAGAGTCACGCCAGTGTGATCGCGCATGTCACAGCCTGCAGGAAATACCGCAGACCCACGCAGGTACGGCTACGTCCCAAATCAATCATTTGTGCACTACGGTGTCATGTTCCAGTGTTAGTAAAATTAATAACAACAACGACAATAATAATAATAGTAATCATGCATTGTTTATCCATTCATCATTCACCAATCAGCCATTCAACCATTTGTCAATTCATCCAATCAGCACATTATTAATAATCCATTTATCAACTCATCCAAACAAGCATTTATTAATCATCCATTCACCATTCATCAGTCAGCATGAATCGGTTTATATATTCATACATTTATTGATTCAAACATTAACTGTTCATCTAATCATTTATTTTCCATTAGATCCCACATTCAGCCCATCAATTATCACCAATTATCCATTCATCGATTATTTAGCCATCCATCATCATTCATCAACCATGCCTTATCAGTCGTCTATTTAAACATTCATCACGGATCTATTTGTTCCTTCAGCATTCATCCATTCATCGTATATATCCGTTCATTAATTTGTCTCGCATCCATTCATCATTCCTCTACGATCGTAGAGTCCCCGGCAACAATCCTCTCATTAATCTATTCATTAATCACACATTCATCAGTCTATTCATCCATTCATCATCTTCAGCGTCTGTATTGTACTTTTTTTTCCACTTTGACTACAAATCATGAAAAATATGATCGAATAACATAAAGGGCACAATATACTGTATACGAATAAACTGTTTCAAAAACACAGCCCGAGCCGCCATCCCTAATGTTTTTTATTCCGAGTTCTAGAGACGATATGAGAACATCTTTTACTGACTGAGCTGCAAGCAGGCTTTACTGCATCATCAGATCAGCAAGGCGTGCTGGAGATAAACCACATACAGCGTTAAAAGTCATTAGCAGGACTTTGTATTCGGTTCACCAATGAACTGAATCACACTGCTGATAACGTTTCTTTTTTCCAAAGCAAGTCTAAGCCTAATCCAAGTACTTAGCCAAGCACCTGAGGGTTACGCTCTTTGCTTGAGGTCCAAACAGCGTATGATAGTCTGGTGATTTAAACCTATAAGCTTTAATCCATTAATTCTACAGAGAATACAAGCACGGTGTGGTATTAGATGCGATTAATTATTAAATAGTAGCGGAAAAAAAAACTCTATTACATTTATTTATCAAACAAGACGCTGTCATACTTCAGGAATTATAACACATGCAGGAGATAGCAGATGTTCTCCACAATGCAATATATTAGAAATTTTGCTGAAAGAGCTCATGAAATCCCTCCACGCACTGCTTAGTCTTAGTGCCCAAATTATAATATATACAGTATACCCATAATGCAGTGTTCCTTTTGTACGGAGAAGGCATAGAGCACTCCGATTTCTACATAATACAATAAATATGTCTCAGGCTTATCTAACAAGTTCTTCAGTAATAAATATGAAATGAGTATCACTTAAAAAAATTAAGAAAGAAATAAAAATGTTTTATAGGTTTTCATGAACAGAGCGTGGTCGCCAAATGAACCCGGACCCTAATGCCAGTCTAAACATTTGTGTTCTGGTTGCTTCTTATTTCAGCAAGACTCCATAAAGTGGGTCTATAACAACAGTGAGAGCGCCCAGGACGACCACCAGAAGGCCAGCCAGAAACCTAATGCTGAGGAGAATGGGGAGGGGTTCGAGTGTAAAGTGGAAGGTAGTTCCAAACACCACACACACACACACACACACACACACACACAGTCTCAGTGCCATTTCCATCATCATGATGTTCACTGCAGCTGTCTGCTTGTCTCTCGCGGTGCTGTGAATCTCTCTTCCGCAGTCACACCTGCTACTCATTAGAGGGGAAAACATTTCAATCATTCACCTCAGTGAAGACGAATTGATTCCGAAATTCGAAATCTGGACGGGAATTTGGACCGGCTTTTAACACTGATTATGTTGATATATCAAACCATTCGATTTTCCTAATACGCTTGATATTAAAGAAATGTTATATGTGTCCTCAATGATGTACAGCACTAGTGACTAGTAAATTACTAGTAAATTAGAGCTGGGAATGTTGTTGACGTTTGTTATATCTGAATTGTATCATATAGATATGGTTTCAGCGAACTGAATAACATTGAATAAAGGATTAGAGTCGACTCCAAAGTTTTGAAGAGAAATGTACGTGCAGAAATCCATAGCTTAACTGAAGTGTGTGCTTTCGCATTAAACGTAGATGATGGAAATAATGATTTTCCATAAAAACAAGACAGATGTTCCTCCTCAGCTGTGTAAGTCATTTCAAAAGCTCTAAAGCCGGCTGATATCCCAAATTCCAGCAAACGAGTTTGCAGTTATAGGAAAACGATCAATGACGGGGCTGACTGTTTTCTCACAATAGCACGTCATGAAGCGCTTTATTCCTCTTATACCACAGCGCTGCAGCGATGGTTACACATTATTATGTATTAAAGATTGATTATGCTGTACTGTTTATCCGTTTAGTGTTACATTTAAGGTTGTCGCGTACGTTACAAGGATGTTAGCGCAAAACACATCCAGAAGACTTTCCACAGACATAAGACTTAAAGTTATAGATTTATATCTGACTTTTACAAAGCGCTGACACTGGAGACTCCTTCCAAACAATGCTAAATTACAGAAACCGTTACTCATATATCAGTTATAAAGTTATACGGTGTTTTTTTGTGTGTTAAATTACATTGCATTTTGAAATCTGTTCATTATAAACATCCACGAGCGAAGGCCAGGTGAATTATCCGCTAATTTATATAAATGATAACATTTTAGAATTCATATTTACAAAGTTATTCAACACCTTCTGACCAATCACGATCGAGAATTAGTGTGGAGTAATGTTCATTAACCCATTATGTGACCCTGCTGTGTGTGTGTGT
Source organism: Ictalurus punctatus (assembly GCF_001660625.3). Lineage (NCBI taxonomy): Eukaryota > Metazoa > Chordata > Actinopteri > Siluriformes > Ictaluridae > Ictalurus > Ictalurus punctatus. The sequence goes on along the minus strand of NC_030438.2, from coordinate 6,230,783 downwards.
GTGTGTGTGTGTGTGTGTGTGTGTGTGCTCTGCAGAGGTCATGGACAAGTTCAATACCATCGCTTTGATAGATGGGAAGAAGGATCATGTGAGTCTGACGGTGGATAACGTGCACCTGGAGTACGGCGTGGCTTACGAGTACGACAGCACAGCCGGGATCAAGTGCCACGTGCTGGAGAAGATGGTGGAACCGAAAGGCTTCTTCAGCCTCACAGCTAAGGTACAGAGATATCACTGCTTCCTCATGGTACACGGACACTGTGAATTGTCTCCTGCATGATTACCGTGACGTCAGCATGATCAAAAGAAATAAAACACCGGATAACTATCAGCTGTGTTGCCAGATTGGGTATTTCTCAAGACGTTTGTTTGGCTAACAATCTGGCAACCCTTCCTTTTCTTTGACTACTTTAATTTACCGTTTTTTTTTTATCATTTATTAAATGCTAATTCAGCATTTTCAGCAGCTGATAGCTATTGCAAGTGCCAGATGTCTCCTAATAGTATTTATTATTTGTGCAAATAATCCTAAGCACTGAATCATAATTTGTAATCACTCAGTTTCACTTTTCTATATAAAATATAATAATAGATAAAAATGTTAGATAAAAGTGATCACTGAATCTTTAAGACATCCGTGTAAAGACGCGCTCAGTACGACGTGCAGTGAAATGATTTTTATGACTACCGGTGAGATATAAACAGAATTTACATTAAACAGAAATAAAATAAATAAATATGTATGCACATATATATATATATATATATATATATATATATATATATATATATATATATATATATATATATATATATATACGCATACATATAATACATATATATACGCATACATATATTTATATATATATAAATAAAATATACCGGATATAAAAGATTGATGGCAGAAAAAATATGGACAATATGAGGAATCACGTGCAAAAATGTGCAGTTGGATGTGCAGTACAATGTTGTGCAACATCGAGCTGAGGTAGTTGCAGTGAAATAACTAACATATATAATAAATATTTATAAATACAGGGTAATATGGGTATATTAGCTGAAATGTAGATGGTGTGGGTGTTGTGCAAAAAAATCCAAGGCGTAGTCCTAGGTGTCGTCCAGGTTGAGGCCCCGAATGGCATGTGGGAGGAAGCCCCTCCTCCTTCTCTGTGTTGGCCTTCAAGGAGCGAAAGTTCTTTCCTTTCCTTTCATAACAGAGAGATGAGTCCATTGTTTGGATGGCCGAGGTCCTTCACTATCTTCCTGGCTTTGGTCGGTTTTGCGCTCAGCTGATCATACCACTCTCTAGAGAACCTGCCTATCCTGCTTGGTGCTGTTCCCAAATCAGGCCTTGATGCTTCCTATCAGGATAGTGCTGGAGTAGAAGCTCCTTAGCACCTTAGAGGGCAGTTTGAAGTCTTTTAGGTGCCAAAGGTGGAAAAACAAGCTGACGGGCCTTCTTCACCAGGGTTTTAATGTGACAGGACCGTGACAGGTCCTGCGTGATGTGGACACCAAGGTACCTGAAACTGGAAACCGCTTTCTCCACTTGGGCACAGTTATTCTTAAGTGGATGGTAGCACCTCTACTGCTTTGTGTAGAAGTCCACTATGAACTTTGTTTTGCTGATGTTTAGGAGGAGGTTGTTCTCCTGGCACCAGTTCTCCAGGCTTAACATCTCCTCCACGTAGGCCTCATTGTTATCAGAGATCAGGCCCACCACAACAGTATCGCCATAAACCTTTACAGTCATAGAGGTGGAAGTGGACACACAGTCACAAGTATACAACGAGCACAGCAGGTGGTTCAGGACACAACCCTGGGGGGCTCCAGTGCTGAAGGTAAGGAAGGGTGAGACATATTTGCTAACCCAATCTGCTTGGGGTCTGCCTGTCAGGAAGTTGGAGATAAACACCCAAAGACACGGGGTTAAGTCCCAGGTCCTCCAACTCGGTGGTGATTTTGGAGGGGATTATAGTGTTAAATGCTGAGCTGTAGTCAACATACTAAATTTTAAAATAATTTCCCTTCCTGGTGTCCAGATGGTTCTGGGCTGTGTAAAGGAGGTGTGTGATGCCCTCATTGGTTTTGATCTGAAATTTTTCAGAAGAAATTCAGCAAGTTTTCAGGTCCTGAGAATCAGGATCATTGGTTGGTGAATGATAATTGGCTGATATATTGTATATATCTAAAAATTAAAAAAAGTCCAGGCATTAATTGTCATCTAACTTCCTTAGCATTCGCTTGATTAACATTTGGTATTTTTGTATTTCTAAGAACTACACTTAAGGGTGTGAAGGGCTATTGGACTTGTGTCTATAACAAGATGTGTAAAGATTCCTCCCAAAAAATTCAAATTGAGCTGCATATCTCATTCACAGATCTGTGTTCAATTGTTTTGACACTTATGTCAGACAGTAACACTTCTGTTATTACCATATTTTAACAACTAACATGTGACGTTAACTCATTTAGCCTGCAATTTTATGTCTTATGTATCATCATCCCTTCTGCTTCTAGTCAATTTCTTGGCAGTTCCCCGTTTTGGACGTGATTGTAGCTCAGAGCTCTAATGACATTTTCCTTGGCATCGCAATGTTGCAGACAGGTGTGGGAAATCATACAAGTGCATTGTTTAATAACACCACAGGGGTTTTTGGCAGATGTTTTCTTTTGGAGGACAGGAAGTGAGCTGAAGTGTCTGCCTGAATGTGGAATGTTATTGGGATTTAAACAGGGTAAAGCACAGACTTGATAGGAAAGATGACCAAAAGCCAAGAGGTATCCAAGATACATGCATTAGGCTATTTGTTTATGCACTGTGTATGGTTATAGTCTTTGTGACTTTGATTGATTGTTAGTAAGATGAGTTACAGTATGGGAAATCCTTAAAGAAAAACTTCTGTCTGATTCACTTAAATACTTGAATCCTTGGGGTCAGTTTGTTTTGCCTGTTTATGCATTTCATGGGATATCGAGAAGTGTGTGTGTGTGTGTCATAAGTGGTATGGAAAATGGATGGATGGTTGGATGGATGGATTGATGGACATTGGTAGCAGTTAAGGAGTTTTCCATGTGGATAAATCTCAGGACTGCCAGAGTTCAAATCTCAGGACTGCCAGAGTTCAAATCTCAGGACTGCCAGAGTTCAAATCTCAGGAATGCCAGAGTTCAAATCTCAGGACTGCCAGAGTTCAAATCTCAGGACTGCCAGAGTGCAAATCTCAGGAATGCCAAATCTCAGGAATGCTAGAGTTCAAATTTCAGAAATGCTAGAGTTCAAATCTCAGGACTGCCAGAGTTCAAATCTCAGGACTGCCAGAGTCCAGATCTCAGGACTGCCAGATTTCAAATCTCAGGACTGCCAGAGTTCAAATCTCAGGACTGCCAGAGTTCAATCTCAGGACTGCCAGCGTTCAAATCTCAGGACTGCCAGAGTTCAAATCTCAGGACTGCCAGAGTTCAAATCTCAGGACTGCCACCGTTCAAATCTCAGGACTGCCAGAGTTCAAATCACAGGACTGCCAGAGTTCAAACCTCAGGACTGCCAGCGTTCAAATCTCAGGACTGCCAGCGTTCAAATCTCAGGACTGCCAGAGTTCAAATCTCAGGACTGCCAGATTTCAAATCTCAGGACTGCCAGAGTTCAAATCTCAGGAATGCCAAATCTCAGAAATGCCAGAGTTCAAATCTCAGGACTGCCAGAGTCCAGATCTCAGGACTGCCAGAGTCCAAATCTCAGGACTGCCAGAGTTCAAATCTCAGGACTGCCAGAGTTCAAATCTCAGGAATGCCAGAGTCCAAATCTCAGGAATGCCAAATCTCAGGAATGCTAGAGTTCAAATTTCAGAAATGCTAGAGTTCAAATCTCAGGAAGGCCAGAGTTCAAATCTCAGGAAGGCCAGAGTTCAAATCTCAGGAAGGCCAGAGTTCAAATCTCAGGACTGCCACAGTTCAAATCTCAGGACTGCCACAGTTCAAATCTTAGGAATGCCAGAGAGTCATATTCAGGCCCACTGAGCAACCTTAAAGGGAAAAGCCACCCAAGACATGCGTGGTGTTGACAGCAAGTATAGCAAAGCTTATAGCCACCAGTTTAGCCATATGTAAACATCTATTATATGAAATAGCTTAGGACAGTACTAAATAAAAAACAACACAGGATTTTTATGATCTCTCTTATTTTGTTAACAATATTAAGTTTAACAGATTCTCCAAGGGGTATGCAAACCTTTCGGCACAACTGTATATAGTTTTGTGACATCCTTTTGTAGATTTTTGTATATTTCAATAGATAACAGCACAGACATTTTAGCAACCACGTAAGCAAATATGTTTGAGGTACTGAACAACTTGAATGTGGGATGATTCAAATAGATGATTCAAATAGACGATTCAAAGGCAAATACCGGACACCAACCTTGAGCAATTACATTTGGGATAAACAATATACATCTGGCTTAACCAGATTTGCTGAGTAATGTTGTTCAGTAACACTTCTGCTCCTTTCTGTTGGGTTTGTTTTTCTGCATCTTATACTTACTGTAAATCTTATAATGACTTTCAGCTGTCTTATAAAACACTGAGGAAATCACGGTGTTGAGAAAATATATTATATGCAAGTCTGCAAGTCTTAAGCTCTGTTACGCTTTTTTGCCCACATCTGCCTGGGAAAAGCACATATTTCCTTGGAGAAATCTGAACGGTAATATGCAACGCTGTTGCGGATTATTTGAGTTTGACAGGCAGTGGTTGGAAAAGTTCTTTAATCAAACTATTTTCTTATATAGATAGGTAGTTTGTAAGAAAAGCCAAAGTCTCTTACAGCCCATACACAATAAACACTCACCGTCCACTTTATTAGGAACACCTATACATTCATGCAGTTATCTAATCAGCCAATTATGCAGCATCAGCTCAGGGCTTAAAGTCATACAGATGCAGGTCAAGAGCTTCATGTTCACATCAAACATCAGAACGAAGAAAGTGTTATCTCTTTAACCACGGCATGGTTGTGGGTGCCAGATGTGCTGGTTTTGAGTATTTTATAAACTGCTGATCTGCTGGGATTTTCACACATATAAAGACTCTGGAGTTTACACAGAATGGTGCAAAAAACTAATAAAAAAAACACTGAGTGAGCAAAAGGTCTGTGGGTGGAAACTCCTTGTTGATAACAGAGGACAGATGAAAAAGGCCAGATCGGTTCATGCTGCCATAAACGATATAGTGACTCAATAATCACTCTTTACAACCGTGGTGAGCAGAAAAGCATCTCAGCATGTACATATATAAGGCTCGATGTTTTGAGATTACATTATCGAGGTCTGTGTTCTCTGAAGCTTTTCCTTTTTCTCTTCCCTTCCTCTGTTCCTCTTCAGATCCTGGAGGCCTTGGCTCGGAACGACGAGCAGCTGGTGCAGACGTGCAGCCGGATAAACTCCAGCACGGAGCTTGTCCCGGAGGAGCTGCAGCTCAGGTTCAGCTCAATGTGTGCGGAGAGACTTGAGCACATCAACCGCCGCATCACCAACTACAGGAAGGTACAGAACACTATCCACATACTCACTCATACAGGGATGGTCGATCATTGAGTTTAATCTCTTTATTTTCCAAGTCAAAGTCAAGCTAATTGGCAACCTATCCATGTTTTGTGTGATGAAACGTCATGGATTATGGTGCATGTTTGTGCAAATTTGTCTGTGATTGTAGACTTTGATAATGTCATAGCCTATAAAGAATGTGCATAAGTACAGTAAATGCAAATGATGAAATACAAAAAACAAACAAAAAAAACGAGATGAGTAAGGAATGAAACACTTCAGGACATGCTGTTATAGGAAATTAATAAAAAAAATTTTTTTTTAAATAAACGAACAGCACGTATTTTTTTTTATCCTTTTATAGTTGCCTTTACTATTGTGGAACATCTACGTCCTGTTATCGCTTACATTTTAGTGAACCAGCTTCTCTCTTTCTTTATCTTGAAGTTAATACGTTTTTCCATGTTTGCAAAAATTGAAGTTACAGCTTTACCTCTGACTGTTACGGAGTGCTGACACTGGAGACTCCTTCCAAAACTTTACCGTATTAATAATTAGACACTTTTTAAAAAATCTATGTGGCGTATCCACCATATACATAAGTCGTACGGTAGCACTACTCGTATTGTTCTCCGCTTGATATATCGCTTTGCTTGTATTTCCTCATTTGTAAATCGCTTTGGATAAAAGCGTCTGCTAAACGAATAAACGTAAATGAACTGACCTGACGTGAAGCTGTGACCATATAAATAATCAAATGGACTGATTCCAAGAGTCGCGTCAGCTAGTGTTCACTACACCATTCTAGTGTTCACTACACCATTCTAGTGTTCACTGCACTATACTCCCTTCCTGAGCTAATCTGACCATGCTGTTCCTGAACCCCAGCAGAGGCTGATTTATTCAATGTAAAGAGAACCATCTCATTCAAAAAGCCCTGATTCTTCCCAACTGTTTGTATTTGGAATTTTCTTTTTTTTTGTTGTTGTTGTTCTGCAATCTATTCAGTGCTTATAGATATCACATAACGCCCTGTCACTTTACATCATTTCCCTCCTGCGGCATTCTGGGAGGCTGCCTGTTTGTCAAGGCCAGTCGATGAAGCGGGAAAATGAGTGATCTGCTGCCTGTAAAATTGTAGTAAAAACGTCTGTAATGTATAGTACTAATAATATACTGTAGTACTACTGAGATTATGGTCAGGCCATTTTGACCTGAGGAGAACAGCAGGAAATATGAGTGCTGTGAAGTACAAGAATGAATCATGAAAATAAAAGCATGAATCAGACACCAAATAACGTGCATTTCTGACGGTTGGTCTATAAAAATTAAAAAAAAGATTAAATCATTTCATCATGGATTAATTTGCATGCTCAGGCTGGTCAAAGTGCGAACTTTCACGGCAGTGGGAAACAATGTGATAATGAGTATTATACAGTATTAAACAGGTATCAGGCAAGTGTTATTGCATCATAAAATATAAGAGCCAATCACATTCCTGTATGCAAATGAAGCCCCTATACAGCACAGTGCAGTTTTGTCTCCAGCTGCTTTTATAGAAAATGAACCAACATCTTCTGACTAATCAGAATTGAGAATTCAATATCAGTTATTGAACAGCTGTAATTTGCTCTAGATTTCTAAATAAGGCTGAAAGTCTAGGCATTGTTTCTATGCCTTTTTCTATTGTCGACATTAATTCATGTGAGTTTATTATTCAGTGTAGTACTTTTCTGACGTTAAGTAATCTGAGCTACAACTGGGATCGAGCTCCACTGGAAAGGGGTTACGGTTCCACGCGACGCCGCCACGTGCGTCCCACCCCGACGTCTGCGCCGTTGCTATTCATAAAGTTCAAAGCGACGTTTCAAGTGCGTTTTGGCTTGGATTTTGTTTGCACAGAGCTCTGAATTTGCAAAATACGCAGCTCATCTGAGAGTCATTTCCTCTAAACGAGCGTATTCCAATTCCAGTGTTGGGTTGACGAGTAATCGCGGAAATAAAGGAAACTCCAGGTGTGACAGGGATGTGCCGAGCTGAAACTCTCACGTACAGCCTGTTGAGTCAAAGCGTCTTAAGCAACGCCGCTTTTATTTTCCGTATCATCTCAACGCATAACTGCGAGATGGAAAATGAATGGTGTAGGTGCAGAAAATGGCTGTGCTGATTAATCACAGGGTTGTACATGTTCCAGAAATGTGTGTGTGTTGTTTGTTTGAAGGCCTTGTTTTGGCACTGAGTTGATTATCTATTATGTTGTAGCGGGTAAATGAGTGTGTAGTCCACCAGCTGGAGTGCTGATGATGGATGAGCCTTGCATGTTATCAACAGAAATCACTACCCCACTGTTAGCAGTAGTGTTCTGATGTAACATTAGCTCTAACATCACTAAAAAAATGCTTTTCCATGGCTGAAAGGTTTTAAAATATTGAAAAAAACAAGTTTAAATGTACCGCAAAATGGCTGCTAGATACGAGTTTTTGATTACATGCAAAATTAGCTAGTGAAGGCTTCAATGTGCTGACTCCAGCTAGTTAGCTAGTTCAGTGTATGAGAAAAGCAACCTATCGTATGATCATTCAGCTATCGTGTTTTTGTTGTTGGCCAATGTTTTGGCTATGAGTCGTGGTGTTCTGTATTTTCATGACACATAAAATACATCATTCATGTCTCGCTAACGTCTTTATTTTCTCTCAAAATGTTTAAAGCCTTGAGGTGACAGCTAATTTATTAGCCGCGTTAAAACATTTTGTTTCAGAAGTTGTTTAAACCTTTACAGCATGATGTTGCCATATCGCAACAATTAATTTATCTCCAATTTTTTGATAGGCACTAATTCAAAACTGCTATTTTCCTTTGTAACTGGAAAAGCAGGGCTTTAACTGTGACGTAGCAAAAAAAAGGAATGCATGTCAGATGACCAGGAAGTGCTGTTTGCACTTCCTTTTCTGCAATCCCATGGCGTAGTAAAGGTCCTCATTGGAGGGCTCTAAAAATTTGATTAAATTTTCACTATTTATTCAAAACTACTTAAAGGAAAAAAAACCGAAACACTATCTGAGATACGTTATCATTTATTCTTCGTCATTTAAACAAGTTTATACATTTTGAGTATTTTGTTACACAGTGAAATGTAATTGTTGCCATACGGCAACGACGTGTGATAACGGAACTGTAGTTTGTGCGTTCATGAATTGAAACAGGCCTACACAGCAAAAACGACACTAGGCTTTTCTAACTGACATTTTTTCACATCAAAAGTAAGAAAAACGGTTGTAATTTCAGACATTTCGCAATTGCACCTTATTTTCTGAATGTTTTGTTTCAAGAGAAAGAATTAAGAATTCAAGAGAAAGGATTACAAAGATACTCTTTTGCGCATTTATGAATACCTGCGTGTTCCTGAGTCGTGCGTGCTAATCTACTAGCAACAATCGTTCAACCGTACACCATTAGTACCCCAGGAAACTACTGTATGAATAAAGATTTTATAGCCAGGACACGCGCTCTGTTTGTCCTGAGAGTCCGGGGTAATTATTTGTCCACCGCGGACATATTCACACTAACCCGATTTCTGCTCGCAGTTTTCACGGGTGCTGAAAAACAGAGCCTGGCCTACGTTCAAGCAAGCCAAGACCAAGGTGTCACCTCTCCACAGCAGCGATTTCTGCCCAACAAACTGCCACATTAACGTGATGGAGGTGTCCTACCCCAAGACCACAACATCTCTAGGAAGTGCTTTCGGTGTGCAGTTGGACAACAGGAAGAATTCCACGCTGGACAAAGGGAATCATGGTGCAGATCAGGGTGAGGCAGGATACACTGCGCTTTGGAAATTAGGATAGCTTTATACAGTCTAGACTGAAAAAAACGAACGTGTGTGTTCTCAGGTAAGCTGAACCCCATGGTCCACCTGCAGCACTGCATCACCAGCATGGCCGCTCCGTCAGGACACAGTCTGGGCCGGACAGAGGGACACGGCCTGCGCTTCCTGCTGCGAGAGGAAGACCTGCTCACCGTCGACGCTTACCACAAACTGCTCACCAAACTGACCACGGCAATGAAGGAGATGGAGTGCTATACTGGACAGATTCATGAGTAAGTTGTAGAAAAAGATCTGCCTGATCCCATTTATCTTGGTTTCATTTTGCGCTTAATCGCAAAACCCGGCAATTTTAACAGGGGTGTGTAGACTTTTTACGTCCAACGTAGGTCATTTCTGTTTGTTCATGCAGAAGCTTTACATAGAGGAAGGAAAATAAACTGTACACAATTTTCCAGCTCTTTCCGTTTGGTTTTATATCATCCTTGGTACAAATCCATTTCCTTGCTGTTAGATTGGGCTTTAAGAGCCACTTTTGTAAACAGAGTATTAAGATTATCCTAAAAATGTGTGCATGTCCTCATGCAGAAGTTATGGCAGGTTACGACAGATAGAAGATCTTCCCATACATTAGTTCTATGTTAAAGCAGTAGTTCGGCCAAAAAATATCGTTTTCGCACTTTTCCTATTTAACCTCAATGACGTCTTGTTTCTGATGCAGTAGAGCTGCAGCGCTAATGTTGCTCACATATAAAGCTACACAAACACGTTACAAGCAAACTATTATTATTATTATTATTTAAAAATAGACATATTATTTAAATGTACTTTATATAATTATACTGTGCCTCTTTACTGAGTGTCCGGAGAATTTGTTTTCCTGGAACTTTCCACCCATAGAGCCAATTTTGAATACAATTCTCATTAAATTCCATTTTACATTATTCATAAGCTTAATAACTATGTTAATTCTGGGTCGTACTTTCCAGCACGGTAACAAAGTGAGGAATAAAATCACAGATCCAGACCCCTGGATCCAACATCTTCGCTTTGCTTAGGCAATTTCTGAAAACACTGAATTCATCCTCTGTTATTTTTCCTCATATCACGAGGAAATAAGCCCCGTGGTCTCGACTGAACTTGCGTATAATGCGCAGTGCTATTGTGATGAGTTTAGCTAATATGTTCTGTAGGCAGTTCTCACGCCAGACTAATTAAATCACGCTCTCATAGCTGTCAGCTTGGAGCAAATGTTCTGCAGTTCGGTGGCCCTAATTATTACCGTTCTGTGCTTTAACACGGGCGTGCAGTGTATACTGTAGCACTCACTCCTCGAAAGCTCATCGATTCGTCGTTATTCATTCACGACTTGCTAATGCAGCTTGTAGGACCTGTTCTACTCATCGGAACGTTTTCAGCGTTTAACCAGAGTGGAAGTTGAAAACGTGTGTCTTCTCAGAGAAAATGAATTCAGGTTGATGGATATTTGTGTGCTGAGAGTTCAAGGTTGATTCATTCAGGAATTTAACGCAGTAGTTTGGTTTCGTTTGGGGCTACGAGGATAATGTAGTTAAGAATGAATGGGAAACTAGCTCACACAACATCTTAGAAAATAAGTGTACTAGACTGTACCATTCCGTGTCGCCGGGGTGGTAAATGATACAAGGGTACGTATTATTCACAGAGAAGGGTCAAAGCTTGACTTTAAAAACGAATGATGGTTTATTTATGAACCTTAAATCATTTTTTATCCACATTTTCATGGAAAAGATACAGAAGATGCTTGAGGGTTATCACTCCAGCAAGAAGAAAAGGAGCAATTTAGTACCGTTTTCTTTCTTGAGAGTGTACGTCCATCCAGTTGTTCAGTGAGGTCATCCAGATGTGCTGACACGAGCCTGACTTCCATGGTTTAGCTGAACACTGTAATTCTACCAGGGCAGCCAGCGTGGACAGCTGGAATCACTTTAATCCTTCCAGTTCGATTTCAGGCCCCAGGCCCTGCCTTGCCTTCCAAAAACCAAAGGTGGGATTGTATTCGAAAGCTGAAGAGAAATATCGCGTAATTGCAAAAATAGTCCCGAAATGAAAAAAAAAAAAAAAACGTTTTTACGCAACGTGACCAGTTCGTAATATAATCCTCAAATAACACATCTACAGAGTGACGGTTCACTTCCTGACCCGGCCGTGCTGTCGATTGCTTCATTGTTTTGACGTCGCGCAGGAAATTGGACACTATAAAGTCGGCCTGCGTGTTTCTAAATAACGGCAGAGAGAAGAATAGGACAGAAGTATACATGTCGTACAGGCCGAACTAATTTCCAGCAGGGTTAGTGACCGTCTAAACGAGCGTAACGAAAAGTTTCCGATTCTCTTGACCCCTCTGCGAGTCCTCATTAGGAACCCTGCTTCGTGCTGGTGAAGTCGTAGACTTGTGTTGTTTATGTATTTGCGGTGACGTCAGTTCGAGCGTGCGTTTGTCTGAAGCTCAGTGTAATGGTGTGAGGGCCAGTGAGGGGTTAATGACTTTCCTCACAGTAATGAGTAGCTCTAGGCTGCTTACTCCATCAGCATATCTGCCTCTGCTCTAAATTAAAATGGCTATCGACCTCCGCCGGATACAGGATCCATCTCCAAATGAAGTGCTCAGAAAATCAGAGAGAATGCCGCTCAGTGGGAATGATTTAGTGATTTACAACCACAGCGATCTTTCTTCCTCCTCTCTCGCCCTGTTTCTTAGGGACAAAAGGACATGAAGCCGTTTCTCAGCCTCTTAAATGAATGTTTTTTGGAGATTTCCATAGGGACACCATTAAAAACATGGACGTTTGAACTTTTGAACTTTTGTATCTGACCCTGGAACGGAGCGCATACGGCTGACGTACTGTGTATACGCAGTTCCCCTCGTGACCCCACTGCCTGCAAAACGTGCCCTGACAAGTGTCTAGCTGCGCTCGGTGTGTTTTATTTATCGGATTATTTGTTTGTTTGTTTATTTCATGCCGTGCATTGCATTTTATTTGCCTGTTGTTTTAAGCTCTTCCATCCCTCCTCTTCATGGATCATACACAGGCGCCTTCAGTTTATTTAATTATCTCTTAGCCTATTTTAACGTTCTTGTGATGCCATAATCACATTAGATACCGCGATAACAGTTCGGAAAGAAATCCTGAAGAACATGTGATGAGAAATCAATAACTGAAACTGCCTAATGGCATCTGAGCGTCTGGTCCAGATCATTTTTCATGAATAAGTAACGTGTGCACAGGATTACAGAGAAATGTTTCGATGAGGCGTATTAAACAAACGCTAAAATGTATTCATTTAATGATTTATTTAAACTTTTATTTAAATTGTGGCTCGTGTGGGAAATAAGACCATGATCGGTAAGAGCAAAGAAAACAAGCATATATAACTGTAAAGAGCAAAAAATAAACAAACAATCAGTCAAACAAACACGCAACCAAACAAACAAGCATTAACAGTCAAACAAACAAACAGTTAAACAATTAATCAAACAAGTAACCAAGCAATCAAGCAAATAAACAGCTAAACTATCAAACAAACAAGCAAACAAACAAACAGTTAAACAATCAAACAATCAAACAGACAGTCAAACAAGCAATCAAACAAATAAACAGCTAAACTATCAAACAGTCAATCAAACAAACATAATTAAACAAGCAATCAAACAAATAAGCAATCAAACAATCAGTCAAAAAACAAGATAAAAAATAACAAACAAATAATCAATCACTCAAACAACCAGTCAGGCAATCAAACGAGCGATCAAAGAAACAATCAAACAAATTGTAACAACGCAATCAGATAATCAATTAAACAAACAGTCAATCAAACAATTAATAAAAAACAAGATAACAAACAAACAAATAATCAACCAATCAAACAAATCAGTC